>NC_090933.1:79656070-79924221 GCF_040938575.1 Ambystoma mexicanum
TCCTAATATACTACTTGTGCTGTGTTTAAAAATGGGCAATTTCATCCCTTATATAAAAACATCATCTGTGCTGTTTGACAAGAAAATTTAATTTCATCCATGCACACGTTGCTAGACCAGAGTGCCTCACAAAAAACTGCTATATTTTGTTTACACACCAGCTCCCAAAGGACTGCAGCGCATATCTATCAAAATGTGCATTTATTATGTTAAAGGTCTAACCATTGTTATACTTAAAGCGGTTTGGGATTCAAATAATTATACAGAGTTATTAGGAATAACTTTCCAAGCTTCAATATTTAAGCGCTGAACTGCTTAATTAACTGCACCATAGCCAGTGACAAACACCTCTACCCATTATTCTATTCAGCGTGCAAGCCACAAAACTCTACTTAGAAAACACAAAAGTATTCTTGCGCCATGATAATAAAGAGTCCACGCCTAGATACATTTATCTCTGCCTCAAAAAGGCCTAAAAACATTATCACAAAAGTCCACGTATAGATTTTTAAAAGCACAGGGTTGTAAGCTTGCCATATCACTCCCACAGCCCATGTTCTGCAGTCGGTCAAACATGCAGTCTGTCACAGATGCATTGCTTACATGATCACGTGTATTGTTTATTTTTGATAATGCGCACAAAACCCATGGGTAGCCGGGCGCAGCAGGTACAAGGTTACTTAAGCTTAGGTTACATACAGAGTATAGACAAAAAACAACATAACAGTGCAGTAAGAACATGTCATTACACGCCGTGTGGAGGAAAAAACGAGCATATTACAGTTTTGAGGGAGTGTACAGGCATAGGTATGAGAACAGAGGCATTTTAGACAACGGTATCGTGGTCATTAGGTGCCACGAGAGTTAGTTGTTGTTAGTCCAGAGCCAGTTTTTTACCTTGCATCTAAAATTAGAGTAGGGTAAGTTGGCTCTCAGTGCAATAGGCAGTGCGTTCCATGCCTGGGCAGCTCTGACAGGGAAGCTTGCTCCGCCTGCTTTGGAACGCTGAATCTGGGGGTTTCGAGCAGGTAGTGGTTAGTAGCCCTAGTATGGTGCCTGGATGATTTTCTAGTCAGTCTGGCTGAGATGTAGGGGGGAGCAGTGTTGTTGAGCCCTTTGTGGGTAAGCGATAGTGTCTTGAGCAGGACTCTGTCGCTAATTTTGAGCCAGTGGTGGTCTTTCCTAACGTTTGAAATATGTGCTTTGCGGGGTATGTCGAGGGCTGCTCTAAGAGCGTTATTTTGGAGGATTTGCATTTTATTTATGATGGATTTGTTGGCACCTGCATAAAGGGCATTGCAATAGTCCAGTTTGGACATGACTAATGCATTGGCAAGCATGATGCAGTTGGTTTTAGAGAGGTAAGGGCTACAGGTCCTGATTAATTTGCAGGTGTACGCGGTAGAGGATGCCAGGGTGTTAACTTGTTTTTTAAGAGATAGAGTGGAATCGAGGTAAAAGCCTAGAGTTTTTACCTCAGTGGCCACCTTGATTGTGTTACCATCTATGTTGAAATTGCGATAGTTGGGACTCAGTTTTTTTAGGTTGGAGTCGGATCCCAGTATTAATATCTCAGTTTTGTCGTCATTTAGGCAGAGGCCGTGGGAGGCCATCCATGCCTGAATGAAGAGGTAGATTTTGTTTACTAGAGCTGTGTCTTCGACAAAGTTGCCTGATAGAGGCATTTTTATCTGCATATCGTCCGCATAATTCGTGTAGGTTACCCCTAATTTGTCAAGTTTGTCGAAGAGAGGCTTAGTAAAGATATTGTACATTGTCGGGGAGACACATGATCCTTGTGGGACACCACAAGTGATCTGGATTGGGTCCGCTGCCGCTACAGGGGAGAACACTCTCATCGTACGGTTGGCTAGGAAGGATTGTACCCATGCTATAGCTTCACTTGAGAAGTGAGCGGCAGACGCTAGATGGTTGCATAATACTGCATGATCCACTAGGTCAAAGGCCGCTGACAGGTCAAGGAGAAGGATCATAGCTGTATTACCTTTATCCTTCAGCTCGTCGATTTGTGTCTTGAGGTCAATGAGGGCCGTTTCAGTACCGTGCAGTGGTCTGAAGCCAGATTGCCGTGTACCTAACAGTTGGTGCGTCTCCAAATGGTTTTGGATTTTGAGGTAGGCTACTCTGTCAATGATTTTAAGGAGAAATGGGACCGTAGTAATAGGCTTGTAGTTAGTGGGGATAGCTGGGTCAAGTGTCTGTTTTTTGAGAAGGGGGAGAACCCAGGATCCTTTAAGGTTGGTGGGTACAGTGCTCGTGTTGAAGGAGGCATTGATAAGTTTCGAGATGAAGGGTGCTAGATCTCTGGCTGCATCCTTAATGATTTGCGCAGGGCAACTGTCACCTTGGCAATTCGACGGTTTAAGGGACAGAATGACCTTTTCAGTTTTCAATATAGAGATATTGATAAACCTGAAGGGCTTACTGTTATTTTGGGAGGGTGTGCTGGGTAACTCCTTCAATGGGGTGGTGTGAGTTCCAAAAGGGCTCAAGGAGGCTTTTTTCTCAGCAATTTTAGATTGAAGGGTTGTGATTTTATTTGCTAGAGCATTTTGGATACTAGTACACCAGGATTTGTCCTTGGGGACATTGTCTGTGGGGACAATAGGATTTTCCAATTCACGAAGAATGGTGAAGAGCTCTTTGGAGTTAGAATTGGCTTTACTGATTCTATCATTGAATGAGTCTTTTTTCGTTTGAATAATTTCCTTTTTGTATTTTTTGGCAAAGTTAGCAAGTGTGGTTTTATTGTCGGCAGAAGGAGTATGCCTCCAAATAGCTTGGAGTTTGCGTTTTTGGATACGCATTTCTTTGAGATGGGGGTGAACTAGGAGTTAAGGTGAGTTTCACGTTTACTTTTATGAAGTTTGGTTGGGGCAATCAAGTCTAGAGCTTTGGTCATGGCGTTGTTAAATGATTCAACTAACTCACTAGGGTTGGAATCATTAGGACTAGCTGTGAGAGTTGGTAGGAGAAGTGGAAGTAGTTTTTCCGCTGTGATTTCTTTTTTACTTCTTGTTGGCATGGGGGGTGCTATTTTATTCTTATTAGGTTTGGGAGGTTCGATGTTGGCTGTAAAGCATATAAGATAATGGTCGGTCCATATTTGAGGTAGGATACTGGAGATAGTAATGTTGCAGTTGTGGTTGGCTATCCAGTCTAGCGTGCGGCCTTTTGTATGTGTAGGAGCTAGGACATTTTGGGTAATGTCGTGATTGACTAGAATGGATTGGATTGCTTGGGCTTTTTTGTCTTCAGCGTCATTAAAGCCTAAGTTAAAGTCGCCTAGTAGAAGGAGCTGAGTGGAGTCTTTAATGCTGTCAGTGAGGAGGCTGGAAAGGTCTTCCTCAAAGTTGCCTAGTGGGCCTGGTGGTCTGTACACAAGAAGTATTGTTAGTGTGCTGTTGTTTGAGATAGGTATTTTAGCTAAGAGAAGTTCACACGATGTGAAAGCTGGGTGTGGGGCGAGTCTGGCAGCTAGATGTCTTTTGGTTATGATAGCCAGGCCACCTCCTCTGGTGTTAGGTCGGTCGACTCTTAGGATATTGAAATTATCTGGTATGGCAGTCGAGAGGGCAGGACCAGCTGCATCATGGAGCCAGGTTTCAGTGACAGAAAGGATATCTAAATTGTCCATAGACAGTATATCTGCTATTTCGGCATTGTGTGCATTAAGGGACTTAGCATTAATAAGGGCTCCTGATAGTGTTGGATTTATCGTGTTATCTTTGGCAGATCTGGGATTGGGGTGGTTAGGTCTCCTCTGTTTGCAGTATAGGTAATCAAGTGGTTGAGGCCGATTTATCGTCACAAGGTCTGGGAGGTTAGGGTTAATGGTAGTGGAGGTGCGCGTGGGTACTGGTGGATTGGTTCTCTTATTTTTGATGTCATAAAGTCGTGGGAGCCTAGCTCTAAATCGCAGGTTTCTCTCTTGCAAGTTGCAGGGTGTAGAGTTGGTGAGGGCCATTATTATGGTGATGGTTAGTAGAGTCCAGGCTATGGTCCCGCGTGAGTGTGAGAAGCAGGTAGTAGTGTACATATTGTGGGAATGGCAAGATAGTGCTTGTAATTGGTAAGTCCGGTGGGAATTGGGGTGCAAATGTACTATCAGTCTAGGTTGGGAGATCCTGTTAGTATCTGTAAGGATATGCTACAGCAAGGGTTCAGACTTGGGAAGTCCTAATCGTGGCTAATAATGCAAATATACTGGGGCATGGCATTGGCACTTAGAGATTGACAAAGGCGTAAGGCACAACACAATTTAAAAGTGGGCTGAAAGCGACCATAAGGCACAAAACAATTTAAAGTGGTCTGACAGCGACCATAAGGCACAACACAATTTAAAAGTGGGCTGAAAGCGACCATAAGGCACAACACAATTTAAAGTGGCGAGTATACTCAGGCCACACAGCCATACACTAACAGTGCAACAAGGTTGCAGTAACGGTTGGGGTTGTATGCTGGTAGTGAGCTTCTTACCCTGAATAGGTGCCAGCATAATCAGGATGTTGTAGGTGGGTTCCAGGAGGAGCATGAGACCTGGCACTCGGCACTTTATGGTTCCTGGACCGAAGGTACTTTTTACTGAGAAGGGTGGCAACAGGTGCAGCAGGTGGATGCCTATGATGGAAGCAAGTCCCAATAGCAAGGTTCGATAGGGGCGAGCGCCTCGCGCCTGCCAGCGGCGAACAGGGGCAAACAGGGCATCTTGGCCTTATAGTGGCCTTGGGGTGGCCGCCGGCTATTCCGCCTGCCGGCGGAAGTTCCTGGTTATGTGGAACAAGGACGTGTTGCCTAGCAACGAAGTCGAGGCCGAGCCTCGCTTTCATCCCGCATCGCGCCCGACATTTTGTTTTCTTGTAATGTCGGCGCGTGCGGGTTGTGGGCCAAAAGGGAGGTAGGCCTGCAAGTGAGGCACTTCAGTAGTGGCAGGAAGTACCCAGGAGGGGTACGAGCAGGGGATTCCCCTGGATGGCACACCTGGAGTCCTGGCTGTGCCTCGGTGTGTGCTAGGGGCTCCTGCCCGCTCCGAAGGAGTAGAGGTGGGGGCTCCTGCCCGCTCCGAAGGAGTAGAGGTGGGGGCTCCTGCCCGCTCCGAAGGAGTAGAGGTGGGGGCTCCTGCCCGCTCCGAAGGAGTAGAGGTGGGGGCTCCTGCCCACTCCAAAGGAGTAGAGGTGGGGGCTCCTGCCCGCTCGCCGGAAGGTTCCTGATGTGGGCAAACAGAGCAGCTTGGCCTTATAGTGGCCTTGGGGTGGCTGCCGGCTATTCCGCCTGCCGGCGGAAGTTCCTGGTTATGTGGAACAAGGACGCGTTGCCTAGCAACGAAGTTGAGGCCGAGCCTCGCTTTCATCCCGCATCGCGCCCGACATTTTGTTTTCTTGTAATGTCGGCGCGTGCGGGTTGTGGGCCAAAAGGGAGGTAGGCCTGCAAGTGAGGCACTTCAGTAGTGGCAGGAAGTACCCAGGAGGGGTACGAGCAGGGGATTCCCCTGGATGGCACACCTGGAGTCCTGGCTGTGCCTCGGTGTGTGCTAGGGGCTCCTGCCCGCTCCGAAGGAGTAGAGGTGGGGGCTCCTGCCCGCTCCTAAGGAGTAGAGGTGGGGGCTCCTGCCCGCTCGCCGGAAGGTTCCTGATGTGGGCAAACAGGGCAGCTTGGCCTTATAGTGGCCTTGGGGTGGCCGCCGGCTATTCCGCCTGCCGGCGGAAGTTCCTGGTTATGTGGAACAAGGACGCGTTGCCTAGCAACGAAGTCGAGGCCGAGCCTCGCTTTCATCCCGCATCGCGCCCGACATTTTGTTTTCTTGTAATGTCGGCGCGTGCGGGTTGTGGGCCAAAAGGGAGGTAGGCCTGCAAGTGAGGCACTTCAGTAGTGGCAGGAAGTACCCAGGAGGGGTACGAGCAGGGGATTCCCCTGGATGGCACACCTGGAGTCCTGGCTGTGCCTCGGTGTGTGCTAGGGGCTCCTGCCCGCTCTGAAGGAGTAGAGGTGGGGGCTCCTGCCCGCTCCGAAGGAGTAGAGGTGGGGGCTCCTGCCCGCTCGCCGGAAGGTTCCTGATGTGGGCAAACAGGGCAGCTTGGCCTTATAGTGGCCTTGGGGTGGCCGCCGGCTATTCCGCCTGCCGGGGGAAGTTCCTGGTTATGTGGAACAAGGACGCGTTGCCTAGCAACGAAGTCGAGGCCGAGCCTCGTTTTCATCCCGCATCGCGCCCGACATTTTGTTTTCTTGTAATGTCGGCGCGTGCGGGTTGTGGGCCAAAAGGGAGGTAGGCCTGCAATTGAGGCACTTCAGTAGTGGCAGGAAGTACCCAGGAGGGGTACGAGCAGGGGATTCCCCTGGATGGCACACCTGGAGTCCTGGCTGTGCCTCGGTGTGTGCTAGGGGCTCCTGCCCGCTCCGAAGGAGTAGAGGTGGGGGCTCCTGCCCGCTCCGAAGGAGTAGAGGTGGGGGCTCCTGCCCGCTCGCCGGAAGGTTCCTGATGTGGGCAAACAGGGCAGCTTGGCCTTATAGTGGCCTTGGGGTGGCCGCCGGCTATTCCGCCTGCCGGCGGAAGTTCCTGGTTATGTGGAACAAGGACGCGTTGCCTAGCAACGAAGTCGAGGCCGAGCCTCGCTTTCATCCCGCATCGCGCCCGACATTTTGTTTTCTTGTGATGTCGGCGCGTGCGGGTTGTGGGCCAAAAGGGAGGTAGGCCTGCAAGTGAGGCACTTCAGTAGTGGCAGGAAGTACCCAGGAGGGGTACGAGCAGGGGATTCCCCTGGATGGCACACCTGGAGTCCTGGCTGTGCCTCGGTGTGTGCTAGGGGCTCCTGCCCGCTCCGAAGGAGTAGAGGTGGGGGCTCCTGCCCGCTCCGAAGGAGTAGAGGTGGGGGCTCCTGCCCGCTCGCCGGAAGGTTCCTGATGTGTTTTAACAATGGCTCACAATTTTATATTTCTGTAATTTTAATTCATGACAATAGTCTCAAAAATATAAACAACATGCATGAATTTGCTTTACATGTTTCCTCTCATTTGGAATGTGAAATACATCTTACCTTAATGTTCTTTCTAAAACTCAGAAAAGGCCTTGCAGATAGCAGAATTGCAAATCTCGAGGACACAAGACAGTCCTCCATGGCTTCAAAGTGATATTTCTGTCTGGCTTCCAAAGATTGCTTTTAAAGGCCGTCAATTGGCCCACACCCTCTGTGTCCCATTATCAGCAGTTCAAACCTTAACATATTCTGCACACAAAGTATGACTCACTCCTGTAGTTCATTAGTCATGCTAATTCTGTAGAAAAATATTCTAGATAACACCTTGATACTCTGAGATAACACAGCAGAGTGCACACACCCATGACCTTATATTTATACAAGTCATAGTTGCAGCCTAACGGTTACATCATCCTGCTGGCTGCATGAAAACAGAACTCAGCTGAGGCAGTCCACATGGGCCTGTGTCGTCATGTGTGAATTTGCTGGCTCAGCTGTAAGCATTATAGACAAGAGCCCCATCTCTGCTGTGTGTGTGTGTGTGAGCCTGCCAGCAGCATCGCCAAGCCTAGCCCACTTCTGCCTGAATAGGACTGTGTTTTGCATCCCTGAAAGTTTCAAATGGCATAACACTTTTGACTGGCTAACATATACATTTCTCACTCTGTAAGACCACATTTTACACTGCCACAAATAATAGCTTTCAACTTTTTTGTCTCAGACCTGAAAAGAGCCCTTTGCTTTTATTTTAATTTGACCAATTTTTTTTCATCCTAACATGTTTTAATGTTAGTAAAATATATATTCTCAGGCCTGGCAACTTAACTGTTTTCTAAACCCATAGCGCTGCTTTGTCAGCCTATATTTTCAATGGTTTCATGTCTGCCTATGGGCCTGCAGTTGGGTTTTTGTGAACACTGTGTTTTTTTTAAATGCAAAATACAAAGCCACAGCATTCTGTTATTTTGTTTATGACTACACCGGTCTATGTTTTGCATCCCTGAAATTAGATTTATTTTTTTAAAAGATATGTTTGGCTGGCTAACATATGCAAAATTTGTCAATCTGCAAAACTACATTTTCCATTGCCACAAGCAATAGCTTTCCACTTTTTTGTCTCATACCTGTAAAGCACACTTTGCTTTGACAACATCTTCTGTTTACATTCTAACATGTTTTAATGTAATCTATATAAATAAAAATGTAAATGTTAGTTTATTCAAAATCTTAAATCTCCGAAAGTTCTTCACCGATTGCTTTGAAATTTTGACACAACGTTGTATTTGAATAGGCACATGTTTTTATATACCTAATATACATAGATGTCACACCTGTGACAGGTAAAAACATTCTTTTTCTGAAAAACAGCGCCATCTGTTGGACGTAAAAACAACACCCATTATACTGAACATTTTACTGCAAAACAGCGCCATCTGTTGGACGTAAAAGCAACACACGCTATTTTACAATTCCATTTCAATGTTTCGGATTTAGAATGGCTCAAATACGTGCAGAGGAAGCAGCAGAGCGACGTGCAGCCAGACTTTAGGAAGCACTATTGCGAGCACGGCGATCGCATTCTGCAGCTTCAGATCTGCTTAGTTCTCAACAGAATGAACGCGACAGGCTGAGAGTAGCTGAAAGACGTCAACGAGAAACAGAAGATCAGCATCAAACACGACTCCGTGCTCGGCAATCACGCGATTACAATCGCCTTGCATTCCGGTACAACCCAGCTGACGATTGCAGTTTGAGCTGGCATGTTCTCATTGGCACCATGACTGAAGTGTGTTCTTATTGCAAGGCTCTGAAATTTAATGGAGAAACAAAAGGAATGTGTTGTGCCGCTGGGAAAATTAAGCTGCCTCAACTTGGAGAACCGCCAGAGCCACTAAAAACTACCCACAAGCATTGTAAAATTAAACATATTAGAAATGTGCGCTTTCTCTTTTCTTTTTGTTTTCCATTTAACCAGACTAAGCCACAGCAACGTGTGGCCGGGGACAGTTAGTAGATTATATATTCTATATTTCTATTCATGCCGTGCCATTTAGCTCTGCTTTGTTGGCCTATATCTTCAATGGTTTCCTGTCCGGGCATGCCTGGGCATGACTGCCCTGGCTCATCCTGATATTAAAAAAGATGTTTTATTCATATTAAAATACCAAGACCCTCTCAGACTTGGGAGTTGAAGGAGAGTTCATTGCAGTCACTGCTGTCTGAAGTGTTTCCTCCTCTCTACTACATTGCTGGAGGAGGCAGCAATCTCAGTTAAGCTCTGACCTGAGCATAGTGCAGCGTAGTTGGAGGAGAGTTGATTGCAGTCACCACAGTCTGAAGTGTTTTTCCCTCTCTACTACCTTGATGGAGGAGGCAACAATCTCACATAAGCTCTGAACTGAGCAGAGCGGTGCAGAGATGGAGACGAGTTGGCTGCAGTCACAGTAGTCCATGCAGGTGAGCCTGGTGACCCCTGGCAAGATCGCCTCCCGGCAGATACTTGAGGCACCAAAGGACTTAGCCATGGGGGTGTAGTGAATTGTAAGTACATTTCTCCTGTGTGCACGGGAGTGTGCTTTCTCCGTGATCAGTGGAGATTTCCATAGCCTGCCTCAGCCCTGTTGGAAATAAATCACCCGTGGCTTATGCAAGGTACTTGGTGCTGTGAGGAGGCAGCCATCAGACCTTGAATGGACATCAAGTTCACTCAGGACAAAACTAGTGATATTTCCGGTGTGTGAGTGGGAATTCCGCCTTTTTTCCTCCTTTCAAAACTACATCCACAAGAGCAGAGACTGAGGTGGCTTCAGGCTGACAGAGCTTACTATTTGGGGCTCCCGCCACCACCCTCATTCCCTTTTGTTTGCCCTCCACCATTTTTGGCATGCTTTGCTCTCTCTCGCCTTCCCCCCTTGAACTCCTGACCAGTGATCCTTTCCCTTATTCCTCCCCTCCTTCTTCCAGATCAAGTATAACATAACCTAACGAAATGCCTTCCAATGAGGTACACCGTGCTACACTACTAGTGACACCAGGTCTTTGTGGAAATGATGTTGCAGCCCGTTTAGCAACAAGCGCATGTCCAGTACCATGCCAAGCTGTAAAAAAAATGGCAGGGCTGAGAATCCCAGATATGGCGGTTCCCAGTCAAAGTACCAAAAATATTTCAGAGTGGTGCATTTCACTGAAGACCATAATACTGAAAAACACTGAAAACATTAAATAAATATATAAAGTGTAGTGGGGTGAGGGGTTAAAATCAGTCAGATAGGGTTGGAGTGGCATTATAAGGGTAGCACATCAGGGAGTTTGTGGGGGGTAACACCCCAAATTACTTATAAAAAATCAGTGTTTTGGGTATTTTGGTTGCAAAGAAATGTACAACTCTGAATTTTCCGTCAGTAAAGTCACATATAACCGATGTGGCCACCCCACAACCAACAATAAAGGATTACTTTGGCAATGCACCAGCTACTAAGCAAATGGTCAAGGGAATTTTGCCCTGCAAAACATCTATGGAAGAGAGGATTGATGATGGCTTAGACTTTAGTACTTCACGTGATAACAATGGTTCCCTCCTAAAAATGTCATGTTACCCAAAGGAACTGAATGGTCCCTGCGGATTTTGTCTACGATAACATCTTACCCTCAAATCTTTTGGATATATCGAAGCTAGAAAAATTGTTAACAACCTCTGAATCCCTAGCTGTGGCTAGTGAAGATGAGGAGAGGTCTGGTGCCCTTAGTATCCCCAGACTTCAATTCAAGTGTACCGTCATAGTCTACAAATGTTCAGCTGGTACCGCAGCCAACTATCTCATCAAAAAAATAATGAAGGCTCCTCTTAGAAGAGACCTTGGTTCAAACAACAATCATGACTTATATCAACCACGACAAAATCTTAAAAGAGTAGGTGGCACTAATTTTGCCTTTTAGGCATCAATGGTCTGGAACTCTACGCCCCCTCTGATCAAGAATAGTGTGTCCCTTACTGTTTTCAAAAAACAACTTAAGACACACCTGTTTGGCGAGGGAGAAAACTAGATACTTTGACCTTTCTCTATGTGCTACAAATCGCTGCAGTACTAGTTTATATATTCTCTTTTGTTTGTCTCGGTGAGCGCTCTAAGGCCTATGGGAGATTTTGCGCTATACAAAAACCCATAATAGATAGATAGAGTACAAGAACCGTACTCGAACTTCCAATGACGACGATGGAAGTGAAGCGATATGCACTCTTTCTGCTATGTTCTAACATTGCTGAGGAGCAATTACGCTTAAAGGGGGACCTGGCCAAAGTGATCGAGGTAATTCTTTGGGGAATGACTGAGCATGCTGCCTTGGCTACCCAATGGTTGGGTCAGGTGGTGACTATGGGAGGTGTATGTCCCCCCTACCCCATGGTTGATAACTCCTCAGCTCCTACAAACAACAAGGTCAATCCGATGCAACAAACAGTGATCCGGGGCTCGGGCCATGTGATGTCCTCGCCCCTGCGAAAAGGTCTTCAGCAGGACCCAGCCTACATAGTGGGTGAGTCGGAGGGTGGTGCTCTGGAAGCAATCTGTGTGGAATATTCCTGCTCACAAGCATAAGTCCAAAAATTGCAAGAAAAAGTCTACCCTCCAGGAATCACTTGGTAACAATATACTGGGAAAGCATGTCCATAGAGATGTAGGAGGGATGACTGTGACAAAGTTCTTAGAGGATGGTGAGGTTAGGAGGGTGCTTTGCAGGGCCCCTTGGATGGATGGCTTGGAAAGGAAGTCCTGGTTTCTGAGGCAAATGTAAAGCTAAGGGTCAGGCGTCACCCCACTCCAGTGCAAGAGGCTCCTGACCTTCCTCCTCCTGCGGCAACTGCCACTTCTATTGTTCATCCTTCAGAGGGGCGGGACCACACTAAGGAGAGTGTGGTGCTACAATTGGAGGGGCTACTGGCCATGAAAACAAGAGCTAACTCTCAGGTTACTGCTCCCCAAGGGGGCAAGTGTGCTTGGCAAAAGATATCGCCGGCGGAAACACTATCTGCCAGGGGATTTTAAAGGATATGGCTGCAGCGCAGTCCGGGCCTCAGGCTTCTTCTCAGCCTGCACTATTGATGGCCTCCGTACAAAAATCCTGGTGTGGCATGTTACAAGTACCTCCTGCACATCACATTTTTGGAAATAAATCCCACAGCTCATAGTCCCTTCCTGAACTGCTGTTGGCTAGTAGAACGACTGCACCTCGTACCTGAGTTATGTACTTTTTCATCTAAAGACAAACAAAGACTGGAACTACCCAGTTTAGACAGTCTTGGTAATTGGTCATTAGTATCGTTGTGGTGGAAGAGCGCATGTGTTGAAATGCTGCAGCACTCTATCGCTGAGGCTTTGAAATCCTGGTGTTCAAGCATTCCACCAAAAATGTTACATCTAGCCCTGTTATTCAGTTTGTAAATATGGGTAAGAGGTCTGGCCCACCCAAGGGGAGACAGGTGTCCCTGATGCGACAGGGAAAGTGGACAGAAGTAGGTCGGCAAGTATGCTGACCAGTTCTTCTGGATGTGGCAGACCCTATTTGCCTTCTTTCTGAGAATTCTACGGGCTAGAATTCGCTTTTAAGTAACTGTGAATCTCTTACACTGTTGATGAAGGTACAATGTTTCTGCTTGCAAGAGACATGGCTTAGGTCATTGTTTGATTTGGACAGCTATACGACATTGTTCCGTCCATGTTTGCCCCGGTCAGTGACGCCCTAAAGGTGGCCTGTGCATTGGTGCCAGTGTTGCTCACAGCCTAAGTGAATATTCAGTGTGTAGTCCACATGGAAACTTCCTGGCTGCTTACATTAATAACTTTTGTTTGGTCGGCTACTCTATATGACCCACCAGGAGTTCATTTGATGGCCAAATGAATAGGAGTGGTTGTCCAAACTTGTAGATTCTGGCTCAAGCACTCTCCCAAGGGAACGATTGTATTGACTGGAGACTTTAATGTTGATTGTAGGATGAAACCTCAACATAAGGCCGGGAATGGAAGGCCAAGTGGTCCAGGGTGTAGGGCAATGCCATGGAAGGATGCCTTGGCGGAGTTCGAGCTCACACCTATGGAGGATAGAGGGGGAAAATCAAGCACACCTGGTCTAATTGTCAGTATAGCAGTTTAATTGATTTGATTTTCATAAATCCACTAATTGCCAGACTTAATACAGAGCTCGGGTGTGGAGATTCAGTAGCCAGTGACCACTCAATGCTAATAAGGACCAGTATGGCCCTGAAAGCAATACCTAAGGCCGGATTACTTTATAACCCCACAGTGAATCCTCAAGGGAACAGGCTGTTGTGGTCAGTGGGTAATATTGGAAAATTCAATATGCTACTGGGCCACTGTGGGCTTGACCAGGTGGAACTCTTGAGGACATGTAATGGAGATCTGGGGAAGTTACAGGCCCTTCTTGGTCCAATGGACCATAGGTATTTATTAAAGAGCAACCAGTCCAAGTCCAGGGTAACCTTTGATTATGGCATTAAGAAAAAGAAAAAAGAGTTGAACGCAGTGCTGAGGAAAATCAAGTGCAGCCATACTCTGTGAGGAAGGGAGCATCTCCGTCCCTCTCGTCAGCCAGGTTGAGGCATAAGTCCTGGCTGAAGGGGCATAGATTTTCGACCAACAGTGCAGGCTGGAAGTTTATGGACCGCTTGATTAAGACCCACGATTCCAAGAAATGTTGGCATTTTATACATATTCATGGGGCGGGAGAGGGGGCTAGGGAGCTCTCTGTCATATCAGAAGTCCAATGGGGACAGAATATTGAGACCCTGTTTGGTGGGACAGAGGAACACTATGGGGTAGATGTACAACGGTCTATGCGTGATTCTCAGGTAGGTGCCTACATTCAGGAGGCTGATCTGGCTGCCAACATCATGAAGTCGAAGGCCTCTAGGCCACGGGCCCTGCCGGTCTTTGTAATTTAGTCCTGAAGGGCGAGCCGCTATGGTGGGTCTCTCTCCTCTACCAACTGTTCTTCTAGATTTGTGAAACGGGGTTCCCCATTCCTGGAAGCAATCCATTTTAATCCTCATTCACAAGATGGGACCACGTACCCATTCAGCAAATTAGAGACTGCTGGCTATGCTGGATTGCAGCTCCGAGACATTTGCAAACTTACTCTTGGAGCTACTCTCCAGATGGGTCATAGAGAGAGGATTGCTGAATTTCCAGCAAATGGGTTTCAGGAGGGGATGTGGGACCACACATTCAATATGGACTCTGCTGACCTTTTGGATCCTTTCATTACTGCGTGTGGGCTTAAGCAGGGGTGCCCGTTGGCCCCCCTGCACTTCAACCTCTATATATCTGAGCTACCTCTGGCACTTACGCCTGTTAATAACCATCTGCTTCTGTTTGGATCCTGTCGCCTGTTTAACATAAGCATATGACACAGTGATGCTGGACCACACACCAGTAGGCCTGCATCAAAGACCAAAATAATGGTCTGTGGGGAGGGGCCTACGGTGGCCCGACATATGTTTGGAAATTAGGGGGGTGCCAAGCTAGAGCAGGTCTATGAATGCAAATACTTGGGTATTACCATCAGGGCCTCTCTGTCAGATTTACAGATGGCAGAGAGGGTATCAAATAGGGCCTGGCTTAAGTGGCTCTCAATGAAAAGAATTATTGACAGCTATGGGGGGCGATCAACAGAAGCAAAAATCAACCCCTATAAAGGTTCAATCATCCTGGGCATACTCTATGCATTGGAAGTGTTCCTGTGGAGATCAGTCATCTGGCTCCCTAAGTTGGAAGCAAGAATACTCTGTTCAATGTTGGCCCTCCAAGGTAGTGTCCCGGTAGAGTCAATGAGGCTGGAGCTGGGAGTCTCATTCTTGCTTTCACTCTGGAAGATCGCAGCCTGCAGTGGGCCAAAATACATTATGATCATGGTGGTGGCACCTTGTTAAGTCGGGCATCTGTCCACTCTAGTAGATTTTCCAGGCATATATGGTTTAGGATAGCTAATTCTGTTGTGCCGGTGAATATACCAAAAGGATCTTTTTTTGTACAATAGATAAATTCAGAAAATCAAATTTTGGTGTCCTCTAGGTTTATTCTCTTATGACCTCTTATGACCTTATGTCTTCTAGGTTTATTCTCTAATGACCTCTCTTGGTCCCCTCCCTGTCCCCACCTGTGAGGCTAAAAACCTTGGGGTCATCTTCGACTCTACACTCTCCTTCGCTCCTCACATCTCTGACATCTCTAAGAAGTCACACTACCAGCTGCACCTCCTCAGAGATATTCTTCCTTTCCTCTTCTTCCCCCAGAGGCTCACTGTCTCCAGAGCTCTGGTTCTCTCTAGGCTGGACTACTTCAACAGCTTCTTTCTAAATCTGCCTGCTACTACTCTCCGCCCTCTGCAACTCATCCAGAACAGAACTGCGAGACTTGTCCTTGGCCTCAAGCCCAGGGATCATATGTCTCTGGGACTGAAATCTCTGCACTGGCTCCCAGGGGCTGCAAGGATTAAGTTCAAAACCCTCTGCATTGTCCACAAAGCCTTCTGGGGCTTGGGGCCTCAATAACTTCAACTCTCCCTTCCCAAATATCTTCCTTCTCGCTCAGCCGCCTCCAACTCCTCTGATCTCGGGCCCAGGTCCCTCTCCCACCAGTCATTCACACCTTCAATTGCCTTCTTTGCAATCCTCGCACTTGGGGACTGTTCCCGTATCCCCTCAGTCCCACTACCAGCGCTTGACACCCGATGTCTGCACTAACCATTGCACTTGCCTACTGCTGGCTGCACTTTAACTTATTGCTTATTTAGTCTATTATCCTATGTACTGCACTGTCCCCCTCCCCCCTGCACTTTTTCCCCTTTCCCCTTCCCTTGCGCGATCTAAATGTCACCTGGCCTAGTAGGATAGTTTGTCTGTTTTCCCTCTGTCCCCCCCCCTTTGCCTCGTCGCGCCTTGAAACACTTGTGTATAGGCGTGTTATAAATGCCATATCATATCATATCATATCAAATCATATCATATGACAGCCACTTTATGGTTTATGACCCTTCAGACAACAGTGAAGTCCCATCTAGTTAATATTGGTGTGCACAGAGTACCAGCATCATGGCTAGACTTCCATCTAGAGAAAATAGAAGAGGAAACAACCAGCCATGATCTGGCCAATCTCTCAGATTTTGGTATTTTCTCGCAACAGGGTTTCTCCTTAGGCTCACCGAGGTCTTACCTGACAAAGCTCCATTCGCCGGCGCTGACCAGTTTATACTTTCACTGAGACTATCCACACTCCCTGTCTGGGAAAACACAGGGGCTTGGGTCGTTGTTCCCATGGGGGAGAGATTGTGCAGACTTTAGTGGGTGGAGACGGCAAGACACATTCTGACACAATGCAAAGCCTTACTTTAGAGTACAATAGAGCGCATAGTAACGGTGTTACTCAGGTTTCGGATCAATTTTGGAGCATCATTTTCGGGGCAGGGTCCCTCGTAATTAAGGCAGCAGCCTACCATGTACAGCAACTAGTGGTTAGTAAATTGTCTTTTAAATACTAAAGATTTAATGTTAAGTGTCATGGATACATTTTATACAGATTGTATGGTTAAGGGTGGTGGTTGTGGGAAATATTCACTTATTTAGGTCCACTCTGATATATGTTGAAATCTAGTTTTTTTTCTATGAAATGTGTAATCATGTGTGTGGTATTATGAAATGTTCCTTTTAATAATACCTATCATTGTGAAATGTTTTTTAATAATGTTAGTACTCACAGGGCCTCATTACGACCCTGGCGTTAACCATGGCGCTATTAGCATCATGGTTGACGCCGGTATTTTACCAACTCCGTCATAGTGAATGGCGGAATTACTGCCCCATTCCAAGGTTGGTGTGGCGGTAATTCCCCATTCACCATTGGCCCTTCCCCATTTTTGCCCGCATAGGGCTCAAATGGACTGGGGAAAGCGGTAATTACGGTACCACAAATTGCGGTACCATAATCACCTAAAAGTCCCTTTGCGGGTTCCTTCCTTAACAGCTGGTAAAACCAGCCGTTAAGGTCGGGACCCGCAAAGGGACCTCGTAATTAGGCGGTAAAGGTTTAACAGCGCCGACACCTTTTTTCGGCACTGTTAACCCCTTACAGCCTGGGTCGTAATGAGGCCCATAATGTGAGCTGATGGGACTCGCTTTTTAGTCAGTGTAAAAGCCACAGATGTAAACAAATGCACTTAATAAATAAAAAAATGTAAAAGAACTCTCCCAGACATATTTATATCTCAATTCTCTCCTTTAAGTTCTAAAATTATGACAATGTGCCTTAAAAAACACAACCTCCGTTTTATACTAAATCTATAGAAAAACTGTTATAAAATGATGATGTCAGCTACTCTGCCTGGTTTTATATTGCATCTATAAAAAAAACTGTTGTCAATGACGACCACTTATTTAAATCTATATAAAACAGTTATAAAATAATGACATCACCCACTCTGCCTTACTTTATATTACATCTATATAAAAAGTATTATAAAATCATGGTGTCGGCACTATATTTAAAACCCAAACCCACTCCTGCGTCATCAACGCGTCACCACAACAAAACCCTAACATTCGCAGTCTATCTTCTCACAACTCACTTTGACCTCCAACAGGCAGCAGCGCACACAAGCGCTCCCAGCCCACATTTTTATATAAACTTTATATTCACTTTATATCAAATCATCTCAACATCATATCAAACTAAGAAAAACACTTTATATCAAAACATATACATCTGATATAAAATAGATATATTCATTTTATAATAAATTTATATCAAGTCCATTTCAAACCATATTATAAGGGGGCGAGACTAAGGACACCGAGCAGGTATTCCCACCTGTCAAAAATGTAACATTGCAAAAAAGGGGGCCCAATTAACTACTAAGGAGGATCCAACGGTGGCCCTCAATGAAAAGGAGAAAGGCATGGGTTTACGATAACATGTCCCCGAAAAGTACCTGGGTCCATTACTATGAATGGGAAGAGAAATCGAGTGGGTTGGAGTTCCAATAAGGGGAAAGACCTAACTAGTGCGGGGGCGTGGCCTAAGTGCAGTGTAGTTGGCAATAAAACCTGTTGATCATTAGTTGGCAAACACCCACCCTTCCTTTTGGTCAGCCTTCCTTTTCAGTGTACTACAAGAGGGAAGCACCAGCTGACTACTCTGCCCAACTTTTGAATGGCATTATGTGCTGTTACTAGCCATTATTGTGATTCCCCCAGAATTCTTCTTAACATCATAAGGCAGCCAATAAACAACAACAAAATGAGACTACACCTGGCATGGCCCTTTCAGATATTAACTCGGTCACCTGCAGTTCATGTACTGTGATCATTCACTGTTCCATATGCACGCAATTTGAGAATAAAGAGCGGGTACCTTTTATTGAGGTCACACTATATGTTTAAATGCTTCTTTGTCTGAGATCACAGTTCTTGCTACTATGCAGCAGGGATTTGATCTAGGTCCGGAACGTGATAATGAATAAAACAGTGCTTTCAAATTTTAAATGTGCTACTGTTTTGTTCGCCTTTAAAGAGGATGGATGTTGGGGGATGGGGCAGTGGTTCTCTTTTTCTACTTGATTGCCTTCTGCCTTTGGGGTGTTGCTAAGAAGCATTTCTACATAGCAAGGCTGGTTTATGCAGATCCTAACAGCTTCAATATAGTTTGGGATTGTACTCTCGTTAAATGGGTTCACCTCAGAACAGAGCGCCATAACTCCCATTCCTCAAAAACCTCAACTCGAAAGAAAAACGAAGTATTGGCAGTGCAAACAGTTTTGGCTTTGGTGCAGACATGGGAAAGGCGCTTGCTAGGCACTGCAATAGTGTCAGTATGCCCAAAACTGTTGGCTTTGACATCGATTGTTTTTAACAGGACTTCAGTGAAGGACACGTATAGTGCTTATAAATCGAGTGGCTGAAAGCAGACCTGGTTGAGACATTTTTATTTTACCAGTAGCCCATTTTACAGCTCAAATTAAGTCATTACATCTCAAAAGACTGCTTTGAAAACATACTGGCAGGTGTAAAATTGGAAGCAACTCACTGGGGGCGAACATGCACAGGCAATAAATACACTGAGGCCATGGAATAGTGTTTCCAACCCCAAACATTTATTTGCTGTTTCTCTAACGTACTGACTTCCCTTTCCCCCTTCACGTCACTTTCTCTGTTCCCAACACCCAACTCTCAGCTCCTCCTATACACAATGAGGAGGACCGAGCTACAACGTTATACCAGGAACTTTAAGCACAAAGTTTGATGGTGAGGCTTGAGAAAGCTAGCTCAAAGAGATCCCAGCGGGATGTGTTTTGGACTGGGAGGAGCAGGTAGTGGGTGCGAATGTCCACAGGGATTAGCCTGTCCATGGGCTGTTAATGGGTGGGTAAAAAAGACCCAATAACAAGCTCTGTTTACCTCCTCATACGCCATTTCTCCCTAGCTGTACTCTAATGCAATAGTTTTGTCTTATAGGAGCCTTGCCAACTACTAGGCCAAACTAATGAAGATCAGATACAAAGAAAAGCTTTGAAAAGGTATATGAAAAACAGACCAAACACAGTGGGAATGTACAGGTTTCGCTGTGAAAAGTAATGTGTCCTCAGCCAGCGCAGACTGACAGCTGAGTAATCAAAGGACAGTGAAACACCTCATCAGAGAAACCCAGGGAGCTCCTCAAACACCTTTTAGAGTGGGAGCGCTGACATTTATATGACTAACGCACACCATGAGACTCGGCAGATACAGCTGTGTAACTGGATCACATGCTATTTGATGAGTGCCATTATCCGAGCACTAGCTGACATTGTGCGACTCCAGATGAAAAACAATGGTATATTGAACTTGGAGAAAAAACTAATTTTAAAACCCACACTTCATGTACTCTCCGTCTCCCCTACCCATTCTTTGCTGTTCTCTCTGTTTTCTTCCCATCACACTCCTGGGGGGATTATTTACTGGTAATCTTCATTACTCCTAGTCAGTTCATTGGTGAGGGGTACATATTTGCTAAATATTTGCAAGAGTAACAGTGCGTAGTGAGGCAGCCCAAACCAACCAACTGGAATTCTCCCCCCTCCCCCCTTCGAGAACGTTTTTTTAATAATAGGTTAAAATGGTGCATGATACAGCACACTTTCTGCGAAAAATTGGGTAAAAAGCCAGACAGTTTGCAGAAAGGTCTTGTAGGTTAGTTCAAGTCACCAACATTGCACAGGAGCATTTCCCAATACGTTTTCATGATGACTTTCCTAACAATATATGCCAGTATAAAACACATTTTCACACTGGCTGTACCTATATATTTCCATGTTGGCCACACTTATATATGCAAGGATCCACATATATGAGCATATTCATGTTTGTTTTACACATGCCAGTGATGACACCATACGAAAACATGCCTAAATTGTCTCTGGCAATATATGCCATCACCCACACATAAATACATACTCTTGTTGGCTTTGCCATTACAAATGCCATATCACAATAAGAAAACATGTTCACACTGCTCCAATGCAGGCCTGTCCAGACATATAATAACACTTATCATGGTTGCTTCATCATAGATGACTCGTAAGAATGCCATGCCACAGTAAGAAATGTCTATACTGGCTGCACTAAAATACCTGTCTAGCTACATGTCATCTATCCTGTTGCTTTATCAAATATGTCAATTAGAAAGCATGGCTAGTCTGGCTGCACCAGAATGCCAGTCTAGCCATGTAATAACGCTTATCATGCTTGCGTTAATCATAGATGCCCAGTAAAAAAGTCATGCCACAGTAAGCAATTGCCAGTCTGGCTGCACCAAAATACCAGTCTAGCCACATAACAATTATCACACTTGCTTTATCAAATGTGACCAGTAAAAAAATGACATGCCATAGTAAGACATGGCTAGACTGGCTACACCAAAATGCCTGTTTAGCTATGAAATAATTCTTTCATTGGTTGCTTTATCATAGATGCACAGTAACAGTGTCATGCCAAAGAAAGAAAAGGCAAGACTGATTGTCTTTCAATTCCAGTTTAGCTATGCAATAAAATGTATCATACTTGCTTCATCATGAATCCCCAGTAAAAGATGTCATGCCACAGTGAGCAATTTGCTAGACTGGCTGCACCAAAATACCAGTGTAGCCACATACCACTTGTCATGCTTGCATTACCAAAACTGGTCAGTAAACAATGCCATGCCACAGTAAGGACAGGCTAGACAGGCAACACCAAAATGCTGGTCTAGCCATGTAATAACACTTATCATGCTTGCTTCATCAAAGATGCCCAGTAATAATTGGCATGCCACATTAAGACATGGTTAGACTGGCTACACCAATATGCCAGTCTAGCTATGTAATAACACTTTCATACTTGCTTTATCATAGATGTCCAGTAGAAATGTCATGTCACAGTAAGGAATGGTTTGACTGACTGCAGCGAAATATCAGTCTAGCCAATGTTAGGTACTGCCCTTGGAAACTATGGCACAGTTGGAGGAAACAGGTTTTGTGATACCTTATAAGGAGTTACGGTCTAGTCCTCTCCCAATATGGAGGACATTTCTTTTCAATGCACCATTCCTGTGGAACGGTGCTTCATATCCGTCACTTCCGCAGATACCCGCTACTGTGTTTCACAGAGTTGTTTCTCTAGCTAATCGCTTTTCCACTTCATGCTTTCCTCCTATGTTTATTGGGGCTTCCTTGTTTTCTTTCTGTCTCTTGCCTTTCCCTGTTGCGGACTTCATATCTTAGTTCTTAGAGTGTTTTTCGGTGCTCCCTCCTGCATCTCATCTGGTCTTTGTTTAATTGTTACAACCGCGTCTGCCTTCGATACGCGGCTGCCTTTCAAACTTTGTCTCTGTGGGTTCTTTGTCTTGGGGTGCCTTCGGTCTATCTTTCCTCCTGATTATTCCATGTTGTTCTCTCCTTTACCTCCCTGTGTCTGCTACTTATGGGGTTCGGTATTCTTCCTGAACACTTACTTTCACTTTCACTTCCTGTTGTTTTTCATTTCCATTTCTTTTGTGTTCCAGACGCTCCGGTGCTTGTACTTCCCCACATACTGCTTACTGTTATTCTGGACTTCAATGTTTTTTCCCCTGTCTGCTTTCTTCTTACTATCTTCTGTCTGTTACCAGATCTTTCTGTGATTGCTACATACGTATCCAGTTATCACAAATTGAGTCCTGGGTCTGCTTATCATCTTCTGGCAGATTATTGACCCAAGACTCCACTTTCCACAAAGTACCCTGCTATTTTTGGATCAGACATGCCTATGACAGCCTCCTCTCCCTGACCACCAATTTCCTCAGAGGATCTGGAAGCTTCATCCTTACCTCAGGAGAGATCTACAAAGAATTGTGGTGCCCACTGGCTGTTTCCCTGGAATTTAGGGCTGGCTCCTCGGGGATTCCCGCGACTTGGTACCCAAACCGGTCAAGGTGCCCTCCGAGGGAGCCCGACCCTACTTACACGTTAAGAAGGATAAGAAGCCCAAAGAAGGGAAAGACCGCAACACCTGGAGAAGCAGACAGACCAAGACCTGAGACAGCCAGTCAGAAGGTTCAGGTGAGGAGTTGGCTCGGGAGGGTACACTACATCCTGACAGCCATGTAAACAAATCTATCATGCTTGCTGTATCATAAATGCCCAGTAAAGTATGTCATGCCACTGTAAAACATGGCTAGAACAGATGCCATCAACATGCCAGTCTAGCCATGTAATAGCACTTATGCTTGCTTCATCATGTTTTTAACGCAAGCATGATAAGTGTTATTACATGGATTACCTGGGATTTTGGTGTAGTATGTCTAGCCCTTTCTTACTGTGACATGACATTTTTACTTGGCATTTATGATATTGCATCATAGATGCTCAGTAAGAATGTCATGTTACACTAAGAAATTGATGGACTAATAGTATCAAAATGCCAGTGTATGCACGTAATAACACTTATGCTTTAGTTATCATGCTTTTAAAGCAAGCATGATAATTGTTATTACTTGCTTAGACTGGCATCTTGGTGTAGTAAGCATTGCCATTTATTATTGTGGCATGATATTTTTTCTGGGCATCTATGATTTTGAAAGTCTTGGAAGATACAAATTGGTTGAGCCGATTTAAGTCTAACAGTAGACGGAAGGACTCATTCAGCTTGGGCCCCAAGGAAATGATGGATTAGATGACTCTTCCCTTTTCATCCTGGGGAACCCTGGAAATCACGTTCTTACACAGCAACTCCTAGATCCCTTCTACTGGGGCTCATCATCAGTTTTCCAATCTTGGCAGGGGTGTATGAATTATAACTGGTCCGTTGCCCCAACTGGCCCGGCATAAGGCTCTTTGCTGGCCTCCTGGATGATTAATTCTTCTCAAAAGTTGAGAACGCATCTGGCTAATTTTTACCAATATTCCAGAGCTGGGCCTGATTTCTGACAGGCATACTTTGTGGCTTTTTCTGGCTGGCATTCTGGACTCAGGTTTCTTCTGTTACTTCTCTGCATATTTGTAGGCTTTAAAACACTGATGTACCTTATGTTCCAGGGAGGGCCCCGATAGAAACCATCCTTCAAAGGGTATCCACATTGCTGTTGCTCTCTGATGGTTCTCTGTGTGCCTATCTCCCAGGTGCAAATGTCTACTGAAGATACAGCTCCCATCACCATTGCTTAGGCCTTGATGGCATCATATGCGAAACCAGAGAAAAAAGCCAGATGCGACTTGCCTGTCCTATAAAATGGTTGCACCTATAAATCTGTCATCATTTGCCGTGGACAATCTGGAAAAGCATCCCAATGCTGCTTCTGCTGACTAGGAAGCATAATCAAACAACTGCATGGTCATGTGAGCCCTAGTGTAAGCTTTCTTCATAGTGGAATCTGGCTTTCTGTCCACACCATTCTTTACTCAGGAGCCACCGCAGAACGTCCTACCTGGCTTGGCAAGATGCCATTTACCTATAGAGTTTGTGACATAGCCTTCTTAACTCTGCTTAGTGGGTACAGTTTTGCCAGAAATGGAGGTGTGCCTTTTTTTGTTAGGTTCCGCACACTCCGTGAAGATCTCCTCTTGTATCTCCAGCAGTAGAGGCAGTCCTTTAGATGCTGCCATCTTGAACTGTTTTGGTGGAGGACGCTTACCCTCCTCTTCTACAGGCTCCACTTGTATTAGGAAGCCCATATACTCAGCTATCTTCTGTACTGCCTTCCCAGTATCTTCTTGTCCATGTGCTTCTCCCTCCCTCCACCAGATTTAACTCCACAAAGGATGAGGTTGAAGATGCTGTGCTGGGGGAAGGCAAGGATGAGGTTGCAGGCCGTCTTTTTTTCTTATGTTTCCCGTTTAAAGCGTTTTTGAGCACAGCCAGCAAGTCTTCCTCTTAATATACTTTTCCCTCTCCCCTCCTATCCCTCTCTGGGGATGATGGTGATGCGGCCCAATGTGAAACATATTTGGTCTTTTAGGTAGCCTTCCACATGTCTGCAGCCAGCAGGGCACCTAAGTGCATGTCTTGCTACACCTGACATTCTTTTTTTTTATACAAGATAAATTCCCTGTTAGGGAACTCCCGCCCCCTGCACACTGTCTGGTGCTATGTAGCCAAGTATGGCTACATTTTACTCAAGTAATGTATTGTCTAAATTTTACCTATGAATTATAGTGAAAATCTAATTACATATTCTGAAATACTTGGCTACATAGCCCCAGACAGTGTGCAGGGGACGGAAGTTCCCTAACAGGGAACTTATCTTGTTCTCACTTTGTCCACAACCCATACGCCAGGGTTGTTATTTTTCTCCCCCGCACCTTGACCTTAGATAATAATTACATGAATATAATACCAGACTATACAAAAAAAGTCAAGATACACTTTGGTGTGCATGGTGCTAACTCATTTTGGCTTCTTTTTTTATTCAAACTGTAGGGCTCCTTTCCCACTTGAGCTGCACTCGGTGGTTAGTTACCTGTCTGTGTTGCCAAAGCTCTAGCGCTGGCTATTCCCCTTCATGTGTGAGCTTCTGGTGTCATTCATGGGGATTACACTCCCTCCTACCAGCTGACTCTATCGTCGGGTACAGTAAATGCTCCTCAACTGGGACCCTCTGCTCTGCCAGGGAGACCCAGGAGCTTCTGCTTGGGGTCCTGAGCATAGCTCAGCCTCCCTCTGGCACCTGGCATAGCCTCTTTAGTAGCCCCTCAAAGCTTGGCAGTGAGGTGAAGAAGTGTGTATGTGTCTGCTCCATAGGACCCTGCATCAGCATTAAAGAATAAACTGGAGGGTCAGGGCCAGGTAGGGAATGATACCCTACATAATAGAAGGGGGCAGGCATGGGGGAAGAATGAAAATAATAGAAAGAGGGGTCTTGATTGGCGGCATGAAGCCTCATAGAGTAAGAGGACGAGGAAGGACAGGGAGGTAATGGGCCTCATTCCGAGTACGGCGCTAACCAATGGCGCTATTAACGCCTTGGTTGACGCCGTACCCGGACCGGCAGCGCCTTGGTGGATGGCAGAATCACCGCCCCATTCCAAGGTTGGCGGGGCGGTAATTCCCCATTCACCAAGGCTCTTCCCCATTCCCGAATGAGCCCCCATAGGGCTCAATGGGAATGGGGAAGATGCAAATAACGGTGACTCAAAGCAGGCGTTAAGGGCGAGGGCGCAAAGGGAACTCGGAGTATGGCGGTAAGGGATTACCGCCACCGGTCTCGTTACCGGTGGCCGCTATCCCTTACCGCCATACTCGGAATGTGGCCTAATGTCTCTCTTTCACCCTCTCCCTTTGGAGGTGATTCCCTGAGTCCTAAAGTAAACACTCAGTTCAGATTGAGGGCAGGTTCATTGCTGTCATTCCTTTTGCTATGCTATGCTGACATCTCCTTTTGTTTGTTATGTGTGGCGCTGTTGACCCAGCAAGCAGAGGGACCGAGCCTTTATAGTGACTGTCTGCCATGCTGCATTCACAGATAGATTGTAGACTTGAGAAATTTGCTAAGAAGAAGGGGGCACTACATACCCCTCTCCTGCATCCCCTGGACCGTTCTTCACTGCACAGCAGGGGACATGCATGTAACACTCTCCTGCATTTCCGCAACTGAATCTGTATTGTAGAGGTTAGTGACTCAATGCTTGACAAATTCTGTTCCTGCACCTTCTCAGAGGACCAGTCTGCAGGTTACAGGTTGTCCCATGAGAGGTATGGGATGGGGTGACCGCTGCCCTATTATATATATATATATATATATATATATATATATATATATATATTACCGCCACAACCAAGTTTGGGTCGACCAAATTAATTTATCACTTTCAAATTTATGTCAACAAAACCATCATATACTGTACTTTAATTGATCCCCCAAAAAATGCAAAATTGAAATTGTGTACTAAAATACACCTGACAGGGGCTATAATCTACTCCTCTGGTTAGAAAATGCCAGTACTTGCCCAGAGTCTGTCTCACAAGTTTTCAATCTCAGTGTCACCTTAGACTTTGGACTTTCCTTTATGCCACAAATAAACTTGATCACAGGTCATGTTTTCCTATCTCTGTATTTTGTGTTGCCTGAAGAAATGTATATCACAAGACTGTAGGGTTACACATATGAATGCTTTCATGCACTCCAGCATTGCTTATTACAACACTCTCTATCTGAGCTTACCTAAAAAGCAAAGACTGTGAAAAGTACTACTGTAGTCGGCAGTAAACTCTCCCTGTTCAAAGTTCTGTGGTCTCTCTCCTGGTGTGCCATGGGCCACTCTGTAAACCCCGCCCCTGTGGGAATCAAATACGGGTGGCGGGCCTTGAAGTGCATGCAAAGTGTGTGGAAAGTGTCTGCAGTCGGCAGTCAACTCTACTTGATCAAGGTTCTGTGTTCCTGGTGAATGTACTCTCTCATGGTGTGCCATTAGCCATGCTGTAAGCCCCAGCCTCTTGCTGTCAAACACCAGAGGTTTGTGCGAAGCACGCGTGAGGTAGGTTTGTGGAAAGTGTTACTGCAGTTGGCAGTCAACTCTCCTGGTTCTGCGTTTCTGGTGAACATACTCTCTCCCCATGAGCCGTGAGCCATGAGCCACGCTGTAAGCCCTGTGCCCCTTGGAATCAAATAACGGCGGCATGTGCAAAGCATGTGCAAAGTGTGTGTGGAAAGTTTTACTGCAGTCAGCTGGTGCCCGATAGCCAGAGAGGATCCACTCGTATTAACGAGGGTAAGCCGTGTACAATGGTGAATACCGCTGTTTGGATATTGTCAGTGAAGATGGGTGCCATGATTTTCACACAAGATATCACAGTCTCTTTAGCCACTTTGATTGTGGTTAGAGCGCAAGGTGAAAAGCCGCGAGGCCCGAAGTGGAGGATCTAAGAGTCTTAAGGAGAGCGCATGAAGGTTATCAGTCCTCCAGAAGTCTTATAAGCATATTGACATGTACGACCTCAGGAGAAAATCAGTTCATGAAGACTTAATATTAACTTCAGCATCACATAATCTGGTACATACGAGCGAAGTAGTGATGACTGAAGAGTTTTTTTTTTTAGCTCCAGTTTCAGGTCTGGAAATGCAACACGTCGACTGTCTTGTTTACCGACAGTCCCTACAGCTCTAGATCAAGCAAATTGGACCTCTCCACACTCTCTGGTGTCAGCTGACCCAGCCTTGGTCCGAGATAGAGATCGAAGTGGTTCTCCCAGCTCCCATTCACATTCACTAGCAAGGGGCTCAACCAATTTACAAATGGACTCCCTCCACATGTAACCTCCAAACATCCTATCACTCAAAAGAAGATTCATTATTTTTATTCTCTGGTGTGCACTCGTACAGAAATACATTAAAATATAAAGTCTAGAGCACCTTCCCAGGAAGAAAGTAATTTTATTAATCATGGCAGTATTCTAGAATTTGACCTTTTTGGATAATCAACAGGATACATCTCCCTTAAATGATCAGCTAAGGAAGGAAAGTGCTGATTTCGATCGTGAGATCTCGGTAGATCTGGACGATGTGCCATCTTTTATGAAGAAACACCACTCAACTCTTGACAGTGATTTAGTCTCCTCTAGTACTACCACTTCTCATCAAGGTTTACTTCACTCCTGACTGATTTAGAGAATGATGTAAAATGCCCAGCCCCTTCAATTTCAGCTTTAAACATGGTCCTCAGATCATTTTAAACTGGAATTATCTGCTGATACTGTTCAGCTAAGCCACATAAAAATACATTTGGAAGCATTGGAACCGCTTGTGCGAGACCTGAAGGGTACCTCTGTAGGAATTTCTGTTTATCAACCAAAAAAGCTCAACCTGTGATTGTTTCATTGCCGACTCCACATTCCAAGGATGTTGGCTCTGATCTAATGACTGCAGCTATTAATAATACTATAGGCTCACAAAAGGCTGCGAAAAAATCAAAAAATGGTCGAAAATCGAAAGCAAATAAGCAAAGCACAAGAACACTCTTACGCAACCGTCATTTCATGGAAGATATCTAAGGTAAAAGATAGAGCCCACATGCCAACAATGTACCCTGTCTCATAGCTCCGTTTGAAAGCAGAAAGGAATGTTACCTTGGGGAAAAAAGACAAAGGGCCTCATTACGAGTATGGAGGTAGCCATGCCGCTTTTAGGTCCGGGTTCTTGGAATGGGAAATTACCGGGCCATTCCGACCTTGGAGGGCCCAGTAATTCCCTTTCCCAGGACCCGGATCGGACCCGGTAATCCCCATTTGGGCCCCCATAGGGCTCAACTGGGAATGGGGAGGATGCTAACAACGGGCCCGTTAATGACCTTTGTCTTTTTTTATGCAATGTTTTAATCTTTGGTATCGCCCGTCACTGTGTAAGTTAACTTTGATTAACCGCATCAAAAAAAAAAAAAGCAAAATGACCAATTTCAACTCATCGAGAATGCTGAAGTCCATCTGTTTTTTCTTTCTCAATTTGCGAATGTATCTTGCCTGTTGTTAGGGTCTTCTATTGGCTCTGGTTATCCGCCATTTTTGAATTTAAGTCACTTCATATGGCCCATCATGCTTTGAATGCAGAGGCCGAAAGTTCATTGCTGATAGTCTCAGTAAAGGAGACTCCTCACTGCAGCTATTCACCTTCTTGGCACCTTCGATGCCTCACTTCCACTATGTGCAAGGAGGGGACCATTTCTTCTCGTTTTTATACATGGGACTCGTAATCTAATCAATTTGCAACTTCTCACTAAGGCTTAGCGTTTCCTTCAGTAACTTGTAGTTCCTCTCCTAGCCGTTCCAATCAGAGCAGCAAGATGCCTTGGGTCAAACACAGCGCTTTAAAGATGTAATAACTCGAAATGGAATGGGTCAGGAAAATTAACAAACGAGCAGAGGTGTTATATATAGGATAAGTCAGATGGATTGTCTTAAGTTTATTTGTCGTCTAGACTTTCACAGGTCTTTGAGCCTCTTTAGACTCCAACTGAACAAATCCAGGAGGCCCAGAGGAAGGCTCAGAGGCAAGGCAATTGCTTTGGGGACACAGGGCACCCGACCTTAAGCCGGATTTAAATTACAATTAAAAATAAAGTCGACAGAGCCCAGAAACACACAGGCACCATTCCGAAGAAGCACTCCCCATTGTCATATGTACAGGTTCCATCTGTAGTAGCTAAGATTAGAGTTCTTTGCCTTAGAGGTCAAAGTGTACGAAAAGAAGTAGTGGAACTATGTCCCCTGCTGGCCTGCCCACACTATGCTGACAAATCCCATCGCCACGTCCCCTCCCACGCAATCCAAACCCCAAACAAACACACCTGCTGTTGAAGGGAATGTTCAGTGCAGTGCACTGAAGAGCAAGTTTCAACTTCTTCCTACACATTTCATTTTAAAACGAAACCATTCCAGAACGGTTTCTTTAAAAAAAAAAAAAAAGTATAGGAACAGTGAAACTTTAAAAAAAAGTATAAGAACAGCAAAAGATTTTTTTTAAAGTAGAGGAGCACTACTCCCAACCACTCCCGTCCACTTTGACCACTGCTTTGTGTTCACTTCTTATGTGGTCTGCTCTCGTTAGAGTAGGCAGAAACTCTTTGTGTTGGCATAGTGTTGCGGACGAAGCAAATCCTTAACTTTTTCAGCCTGCCAATATTTATTTTTCAGTTTTTACTAATGTTAGATTGGAAACGTAAATTATACATTTTACATAATGCGTGTGAAACAAAAAGCAGAAGAGTGATGATATCGCTTTTCAAAAAGCCATTAGTTTACTTCAAGATTAGTGGACCAAAAAAGTAATTAATTATAGATGGCTGCATTTGATAATGAAAGTGATGATTTATCAGTTACAGAAGACTGAATCTTATCTTCGGAACACTTTACAATAATAGTTTTGGAAAATGGCATATGTTTTCAATGCCCTGAAACGCTCATGCTGATTCCTTGATCGCTAGTCTAATTAAATGAAGCAGGAGAAAGGGGAGAAATGACGCTGCCCAAGTCTGAAAGTTTTGCTGTCTTTGTAGAAGCAGAATCTGATCTGCTGGTCGTCCGGGAAGGTTGTTCAAGTTATAAACCTGCAAGTCAAATATTTTGTGAGTGTTTATGGAGTTCAGTGGTCAAAAAACACTTCCTCCAAAGGGCATCTTCTCAAAACGATCACATGCTACAGAACAGAGTGCGTCCTCCGGTGTGGATTTGTCCCCGTGCATGCAGAACTGCGGAGGTGGCACAATGCCAGAGTCAGTAGAGAAAGCCACAGCCGCTTCTGACCATTCACAGTAGTGTATACACCGTCATCTCTACAGGGTTGCCATCTCATGAAGGTGTTTTGTGTGCAGCAGGTCAACAAGGTCCAAAACTAACTTCATATGCATGAAATAACAAGCGGCCATTTTAGCTGTGGAGGCCTGGAATTTAGGGTTTGTTAGAAATCCACATACAGGAAACAATCACTTAACATTATTCAGCTGAAATCAAAAGTATCGTGTTTCTTTTATATGATTACATACAAACAGGTAAGGCCCATCGAGTTTAGACAGAAAGTGAGTCAGGCGCGAGTCAGGTGCGACTACGTAGAGGCAAAAACATCTTCTGCAATTCTCAGAAAACCTGAAAAGTTTCTATTACATCCGGAAAAATGGCTAAAAAGGGGAAAAACACAAACACAGAGGAAATACATGACTGGGCCTGGAAAACCATGGTGATTATATCATATAGGCAGACTTACCAGTACGTGACCCAGTTCGTCATGCTTGCCAGCTCCACTTTAAAATAGGTCCTGGTTCAATGCAACCATATATATTTTCATGCCAGCATTAAATCAATGGATCCGTGTGGAATCTGCCTGACCTTTTCACCTGGTAAAATCAGGCGGATTCCTTAGGACTACATTGCAAATGACTCCTGAAGTCAGTAATTGCACGAGACATTTACATTTTTTCTGATATGGAGTAAAAAACAGGCATATATAACCAGTAATTGCCCGGTTTTCGACGCTTGTTTTCCACTTTCTCTCATAAATGAAGAACAATGTATGGAAGGGTGTAAACAGAGCTGGTCTCTTTTGTGGAAAATACATTTTGGGGAAAATGACCCCCTTTCTATTTTTTTAACAAAAGTTATAGAAAGAACACAATCTGAGCTTTCTTCTGAGTATGGATCGCAAAGTTGAGTCATGGGTCAACAAAATAACCAAAACATGTAGACTCCTTTTGAAAGAAATAGGATGGAAGGAATTCAGATTCATGGCTACTAGGTAATCTTGGAAATAAGCTTCATTCCTTTTGGACAATATTTAAATTAACTCCGTTTTTAAAGGATTTAGTTTTAAGAAGAGTGAAGACAGCCATGCTTCAATTAGCAATGGGGCCCGTGCAGGAGAACACACCCATGTTCATAGCCTCACTTGGCCACTGATCATTATTTGTATTATGATTAGGGTATTATTTGAGTGGGGATGTAGTTTCGGGAACAACAGAGGGCATTACATTCAGAGGGGGAAGAACAAGGTTAGGGAACAAACAAGGGAGGGTGGATCCAACAACAGGGGAGGGAGGGCAATTGTCAGCAATGGATATAGAAGCTAGCAGGGGAGAAACAGTGGGGAACAGATGACCCAGTCTCAGGTTGGGTGGGGAGTGAAGGACTTCCTGCTGCACTGAGCCATACCAAAATTACCTGCCTAATTCCTCCAGAAACATCCAACTCTACATGTGTTAAGGACAACATCAAGTATCAGCAGCAAACAATCACAATCATCCATAATGCTTAGCATGTGCCCCTGAAAATAAAGAAAATGAGACCAGGTGGTACAGTACCTGTGCATCCAGGGCAGCAGTTTCACACAGGATAGAGGGACTCCAAAATGCCTCCTTAAAGATACCATGCCATAAAATGAGTACCTCCAAAAAAGCAGAATTTGTGAGGCCCATTGTGGCCACAGTATCAACTAAGGAGGGCACCCATTCTGACCCAATCTACCTAGCTGAATACACTCATCAGGCCAGTATCCTCTCCATTCCATGACAAAATGCGGCAAGCGCAAGACACACTAAATCCATGACTGACACATATCACAGCAGCTCAACACTCAACAGGCAATGCCAGATGTGGGCTAACTCAGTGGCTGCAAAATCTCTGACTTCACCAAAAAAGAAATGTTGTCACTGGCCAAAGAATTGCGGACATTGCTGCATCACACAGATAACTACAACCATATCCAATTGGAGAAGACCTGCAAATACATCTGAAAACATTGCACACAGATGAAAATACCTATATGCAGTGTAAAGATGAAGAGCAAGTATTGACACATGTGCCTACCCATAAAGTGTTGGATGGTGATGATTGTGAGAAATATCCACTGGCAACATTGTAGATAGTCTGACATTTTTAATTTGTATGAAATAATAAAATGATGCAGGTAATTCCACCTCAGAAAGGGTGGCCTGCTAATCACATCCCTTTTCAGTAATCTCCATGCCACAAGATCACATACACCTGTACCATACTGCATCTGTATCATGATTTGCAGTACCAGCTGTCCAGGGTCAGAGTTCACAGGTGCACTGCTTGATAGCTTCTGTGACAGCCAACTCACTGCAATGCAAATTTTGTATTTAAGTTTACATCTCTGTTTCAAATTCCATATGATTATGATAAAGGTCTCGCCTGGTGGCATGGTTATCTGACAATATAAGCCATATCCCATGTGTTATGGTGCTGGAGGGTTTACATTATTATTAAAAGCCACATCTGATTTGAGTCATACACATGTCAGAACTGCGAGCCCATGCGAGCTGTGGAAGGGTTGTGTGTATTCTAGTCAGACAACCTGTTCCTCCCAGTCAGCATGACAAGAGACTGCCTTCTCTTTTAATCCTTTGTGAGTTTGGGTAACACCTCTCTCAAGCAGGACAGCCTTCAGCAGGAGCTGCCCTGGGAAACCGTAATCAAAGGCACACCCAATACAACAAGGACTAGCTTCATAACAGGGTGTTGCATTACAAAGGGCCTTTTATGTGTTGGAGCTAAGAAGGGGCCATAGTGTAGTCTGCAGGAGTTCAGCACAGTTGGGGAAAGATTCCACCATCTTGTTTCTCTTGGCACCTCTCCTTTTTTCCTGTCTCCTCCACTTCCTTTAGTACAAAGTACTTTAGGTATGATGCAAAAAGGCAAAGGGCACTTGTCACAAGAACAGAGATTCAACAACTTAAAGAAGGGTTGCTTTTGTCCAGTCACCTGTGGACGTTGACCTATAAAAGAAGGGGTCTCACCATCTTTGGGTCATCTTCAAGTCTTCAAGAAGAAGTCATTTGAAGTCTACTGGGAGAGCAGTCCTTTCCATAGACCCCAGTTGTGAGGTGAAGAAAGGTGTTCCAAGGCAGAGGGAGACTCTTCTCGCTAACCATCCCCAGGGCACATTGTGGGTGACCTGCTGCTGGAATAAGACCTGCCCATCCGTCAGCTACAGTGGTAATCAAGATGTTACTCACCACTCCGAATAGGTCGAAGATGCGGAGAACACGACCTTGGAGATGTTGGTAGTATAGAATTCCGAGTTCAGCCTTCCATCCCAGCTCCCCTGAGTACAAGACTCAGGCTTCCTCAAAGAGGGGCTCTTTTCCACAATGTACCTCTCTGCTGTTTCAGTTAGAACAGACAGAGATGTCAATTGAATAAAAGAGCGAGGAGAACACACACCGCCAATACCAATGCTGCAAAAGAATACCAAGATATTAGACAGTGTTGATGTGTTGAGGTTAAACAAGTGATAGAACAGTTAAAAATGATTGGACAACTACCTATATGGATATTGGAGTGGAATTGTGTTTCCCCGGGATAATCTACAAAGAATAACACGAATGAGTGGAATAAATCTAAATCAGTATCTTTTCCCACTTTAGCTATGGAATTGATAACAACTCACCTGAATAAAGATAAATGGAGTAAGAGGAGTCCAGGATTGTAAGAGGAGTTCAGGATTCTGAAGACAACGACAGGAGAAAATAACAAACAGGGAAGTTAGTATAGGTAAGTAACCCCGAACGGCACGAGGGACGCACTAGGGTCGGGTTGGTGCAGTTCAGGAAAGCGTTCATATGCACTGAAGAGCAATCTCACAGGAAAGTCACTCAATGTCCCAGAATCCAACAGAAAACAATGTCCATGGAAGACAAGAGATATGTACCTGAGTACACGAGTATAGTTGAGTAGCTGTTGAGATGATCCGGATGTAAACAGCAAAATTGATGTGGAGAGCGGCAACCAGGGAAGAACCGCAAGACACAGAAGAGAGCCGTATCCAGTAGCGTTTCGAGTCCAACAACCAGACGATCACAACAAGAACAAGGGAGGAGACGAAGCAATCCAAAATTCAGGCAAAAGGTCAAAACCAGGAGTTCAGATAAGGATTCGTGTAGGGAGACACGAAGAGGAAACGGATGAAACCGCGTGTTGCTGGTAACGCTAATTAGCAGCAACGAGCCCCTTGGAAGACGGTGGTTTTATAGTCGTAAGAGAGGCGTGGCTTGCTGTACGTCTTCCACGTACAAGGCGTGATAGGTGACCCGGAGTGCGTCGACGTTTGTACAGACGCCATGGTAGCTTGTACCTGGACCATAGAGGAGCCTGTAAAGAAGTTGTACTCTGCAAGGATGCCGGCGGGGAAGTCTGAAGTGTAACACAAGACCTAACTGGAGATGAAGTACCCCTGCAGGTGTTTGCCAGCCTCCCCTCTTTTTGGGGGAATGGGAACAAGGACTCATCTTGTCCCTGAGCCTCTGGATTGGGACTCACATCATTCTGAGGGCCAGAACAGCCAAGATCCCTGTGTTTCATTGTTGAACCACTTCCAGCCATCTTCTAACGCGGTCCATGTCTGTTTGACCCACTTTTGCCCTCTCTTAATCTTTGAACTGCTGTGCTGCCAATCTAACCAGCTCACCAATACATTATGCCAACCAGGCTGTCGCCTGCTTTTCCTCGAGCAGAGAAGTTTCCGGCAAGTCATGACCCCAAATGTCTTAGTAAAGACCCTTGTACCAAGTGAACAACAAAACAAATATAAAACGAATACAAAATACAAACATAATTAGAAAAAATATAAATGCATTTACTATAAACAAGTGTACATAATCAATATTCACAAATTCCATTTGACCAAACTTATCTGAATTAATTTACAATGATATTAGATTCAAATAATAAACACAAATAATAGAAAGAATTTAGCACATTGTAATTTGGAAAAAAAACAGAAAAATCACAATGATCCATGAATGCTATCCTAAAGTGTATGAAGAAGAGAAATTCAATGATCCTATTCTGAAATGTAATAGTTTGCCTGGCTATGACTGATTGCTTGAGAAGTAATTCTGTGCATTAACCCAAAATGCAAACAATCATGTCTAAATCAACAACATGTACTGGTGACATAAAAGGCCTACTCTTTAGAGGTCATGTCTTCTCAGGACCATGAATCTGTCAGAATTTAGAAATAAAAAAAAACAAGAAATCAATTCACTTGCCTTTCCAGTTGCCAGTGCTAAGGTAACTATCCACAAAATATTTTTGCAAAAGAGGTCCAACATACCATATCAAATCAATTTCATCCGTGGACCTCCGATTGCAGAATAACTGATTCCCAGTATCACATTATCTGGAAATGAGAAAAGTTTCCATATAGTCAAAGCTTAAACATTAGGCACAAACTCCAGAACATGTGAAGGAAGTAAAACGCCAGAGTACATGTCTGAACTATGGTTGTGGGTTGCTAAAGTGAACGAGAATTCCATTTGTCCTGCGAGCTGCAATATTAATTCTGTATCTTTACTTCTGAAATACATTTTAAGGATGTTTTTTAGTTTTATGACTACTTGCTTGATTTGACTGTTCGAATGTTTTTGTCCACATATAATTTATTGCAGAGGCATTGAATTAGATACATTTACGCTTATACATTTTCGTATGAGTTCTTTGTAGACAGTGCAATTGCTAGTCATAACTAGTCCACCTATTACATTACATTGACCTGCTATGACTTCTGACACTTTACGATAGCATGTATGTATGATTATGATGTTTCTGTCTTTTCAGTTTGGAAGGTGCTGCATATTTTCTGTTATCTGTGTTTAATATGAGATCTTTATTGATGAATTCAGAGGAATTTGGTAAATAAAATTCATGAATATTGATTGCCTATGCTTGTCTATAGTGAATACATTTATACCTTTTTTTTACGGTGGTTTTTATAGAATTTTTGAACAGGCAATACAGATATTTTCAACCAACAGTAGCAACATTAACATTCCATTTTATTATTTTTGTATCTGTTATATGTTTGTTTTGCTGTTGACTTGGCACAGATGCCTTAATTATTGACATTATGTGTTTATCATTGAAAAAAGTTTCTTTTGGAAATCAGTCACTATTACTTTATTCCACTTAACACGCCTCCCCTTTTCATTTTATTGATTGCCTGTCACCCTTGTTTCTTTACCCAGAGGGCTGCATCTGTCTGTCTCTTGCATATTCTGTGTTCTTTATATAGGTGTGTGGTTGTTTAGTTGTTCTACTTTACTTATTTTTGCATATGGTGTGTTTAATTAAAGTATACATATATTTTTATAGAACCTTGATTGGACATTCCTTTATTTTGGACTGTTAAAGACTTTTTGTGACTATAGCCTGTCCTCGGCCCACATAACCCCAAAAGGCATAGGAATTATATTGCTTACCTGTGCCTGTTTCACATTCATGATTGGGATCACGTTTGTTCTGTAGAAGTGTGAGGGCTGGATAGTTGGTTTAGCCACTTCCCGTTTTTTTCGTCACCATGATGGGCACACAAATGTCCATGAGTGGTGCGGGTCCGTATAGCTCAAAAGAATGCACAGAATGGAAAGACGTTGTCAGCAGTTGACTCACCTCAAAAATATATCTGGGACGTCACACACTGACACAGATGCAGAGGGTACCTCATTGAGATTGCATGTCAACCAAGTGCAAACCTGAGCAACGGCTCATCATTGCAGCATCAAAGAGCCATGTCAGGGTGGTTTGTGAAGAGGAAACCTTCAAGGGTGCGCGCAGTCAGACACAGACTGTTTGTCATGCGCTTCATCCATTGCTATGTGTAAATTATCCTAAAATGGAAAGTGAGTACCTTCTTCAAATTTATATTTTGTACATCATCATTCGTTGTAAGCGTAGTAATATTATGGTGCAACATATCACTCAAAATGTAACAAACCACTCACTGTTCACCACAGCATAGGAATTAGATAAATGTGCCCACGTTTTATTTAATAGGACATTAAAATTTAAAAATGCAACATGAATAACTTACTTGATAGAAAAATGTACATCCTGTTAAGGTTAGTTAATTCACAACTAATAGAAATAGTGTGACACCCTACTCTATTTCTTTCTAAGTGGAAATAGAAGCCAATACGTTTTTGTGCATAAATATACTCATAAGTAAATGTATTCAAACAAATACAAATAAATATAACACAATCTAAACTTTTCATAACACAGCATAGCAGAACTGATGGAAATGTTGTTGTTTTGTGTTTTGAAAATGATGTACTTTGTTAGATTTACTTGTGTGTGTGATCGCTACACTTAACTCTACTTCTCCCCCTCAGGAGCAACTCCGCTCCACTCCAGCTACCTCTGCGACCCATGCGGCCTACCTGTAACATCCGCCAGGCCCAGAAGGTACAGAAATCAATTGCTTTCCAGCTTGGTTTGTGCTTTATTTATTTATTTATTGTTTGTTTGTTAGGTGCTTATACAGCAAGTAAAATACCATTTCAAAGTGCCCACAGAGTAAGGGGGGAACAAGGGAGTGAAATACTTTACATAATACAATACCCCTTAAGTGCCAAGGACGAGTATGCTTGTCCTTTTTGCATAGACTTGCATAATGGCCTGGCACCTAAGAGCAGTGGAAAGAAAAGGAGGAATGACAAATCTACTATGCCTTGTGACTATTCAGAACATGCAAGTGCAGCAAGGAAAAGGGCAGAGGGTGTAAGTGCTGGGGAGTCCTGGCTAATGGGTGAGCCACACATGAAGTACTTGGGTTGTTGAGTGCTACATGGCCAAGGGTCACGTTAGGAGTAAGAGTGATCCTCCAGGGCAGAGGGTGTGCCAAGGCAAGTGCTGCCGAAAGACAGGAGCTGGGCTGATTGTGTGTGGGATTTAGGGGCCCGAGGATGCATAAGGGCCCCGGACACCAATCACAGCAACTGTGCGATTAGCAGAGAAGAGAAGAAGGGAAGTAGGAGGTGAAGAGGAAGGTCTTGAGGAACTTCCGGAATTTAAGAAATTCCTGCTCAAGGCGCAGAGGCAGGGAGATGCTGTTCCAAAGGAGGGAGCCAGCTGAAGAAAGCGATCAACCACCTACTCTCTATTTAGCAAAACACTTTACACACAAAGAGTTGTCACCAAAGGAAATAAGTGGTCTAGAGGGAAAGTATTTAGTGAGATAACGTTGAAGATATTGTGGTCCCTGGGCCCAGACAGCCTTGTAGATGATGCAGAGGGATTTGAATTGAATCCGTGCAGCAACCGAGAGCCAATGAAGACTTTTTAGTGCAGGAGAAATGCGGCCCTTGGGCTTAAGGCCAAGGATAAGTCTTGCTGCCCTATTTTGGATTAGCTGGAGGGGTCACAAGTGAGAAAAGGGAGAATTCCTTTGAGAAGGAAAAACCAAAAGTGGGACTTCTTGGCAATGTCCTGAGTGTGAGGGAGGAAGGAGAGAGAGGAGTCGCAGATGACTCCAAGGTTTCTGGCTTCAGAAGAAAGAGCAGGGGAAAGCACAAGGAGGAAGGCCAGAGTGAAGGGAAAAAGGAGGGAGCAGGGGTCCCGATGGGAAGGATCTCCGTTTTACAGGCGTGAGGCAGAGATCGTTTGAAGGTGCACCCGGACTGGATGGCAGATAGGCAGTCAGGGATGATGGAGGGTGCAAGAGGGTCAGCAGGAAGTTTGAAAAAGAGCTGTGTGTCATCTGCGTAACATTGGCAGTTGGAGGAGAAGGAGGAGATGAGGTGTGCAAGTACAGCAAGGTAGATGTTAAAGAAACAAGGGGAGAGGATAGAACCCTGGGGGACACCACAGATGGATCAGGAAGTAGGAGAGGAGAATGTGCCCAAGATGACTTGGGAAGAGTGGTCAGTAAGGAAGGATGTCAGCCAGTCTAGTGCCCGTTCTGAGATACAAAGGCTATCATGGAGCTTTTGTATGAGGTTGGAATGGTTGACTGTGTCAATGGCAGAGGAAAGATCAAGAAGGATGAGGACAGCAGTGGAGTTGGACTCCAGAGATGCAAGCAATTCTTCACGGGTGTTCAGAAGAGCAGTTGCCATGTCTCTGGATGCTCGGAATCCAGATTGACGGTCGTGGAGACAATCACCAAGTTCTGTGTGTTAATTGAGTTGGGGCAATGCCAACTTCTCAATCAGCTTTCCCAGGAAGGGGGTGATGGAAATAGGGCAGTAGTTGGCAGGGCAGGTAGGGTATGCTGAAGGTTTTTTCAGGAGTGGGTGCATGAGGGAGTGCTTCAGGGAGGAGGGGAAAGATCCAGTGTCAAAAGAGGGATTGCAGAAATCAGCAAGTGTGGTGGCAAGGGAGCCAATGTTATCCTTGAGGGTTCTGGATGAGTAAGGGGATACCTGTTTAGAAGAGACCTTCATGGAGCAGACAACTCTGGTAACTTCTTCAGGTGTGTAAGGGGAGAAGTAGGAGAAGGAGGAAGGAGGAGTGTTAGGGGCCAAGTGAGGCAAAGGGGTGAGGGATGGGTTGGGAGGGTGGCTAACAATGGTGTTCAGGATGTCCTGAGGTTTGGTGGCAAAGTGTGTGGCCAGTGCGTTGCAGAGGGCCTGGGATGGAGAAGGGGAGGAGGAGACTGCTGAAGGGTTGGCTAGTTCCCTGCAGATCTTGAAATGTTCAGCCGTGTTGTTTGATGCACCGGAAACCTGTGCCTGTATGTGGGCTCTTTTTTTGGCCGGATGGAGTGTCTGTATTGCCTCTGGAGCAGGTGGAAGGCCAATTTGTCAGAGGGTGAGCCTAAAGTTAGCCATTTCCGTTCCGCCACCCTGCACTTTAATTTCAGGGCTGCAAGTTTGGACTCGTACCAGGTGTTACGCTTACAGGCATATTTCAGGCGGATCCTCATGACTGGGGCAAGAATGTCAAGAGAATTGGTGATGGAAAGGTGGAGGTTGCTGAGAGCAGATTCAGAGGTAGTATCAGAGCTAGGGTGCTGAGGGGCAATGAAGGTGGAACCGAAGGCAGCATCTGACACTCGTTTCATCGGGCGGATGTCAGTGAACAAGGTTGGCAAGGTTTTTGGGGATGGTCAGAGGGCCAAAAGGACCCAGGTAGGATGAGAGAATGGCCTGACCAGGAGAGAGGGGTGACTAGTGGAGTGGAGAGGGAGAGGTGAGAGTGTATGAGGGTGTCCAGAGTTTGTCTAGCTTAGTGTGCTGGCCTAGAAGGGAGACTAGAGAGGGAACGAGAGGTGCATAGGTCCATGAAGAGAGTGGATGCAGAGCCAGGGAAGTCCAGTTGGATGTTGATATCGCCCAGGAGGAGGATGTTGGAGGTGGATGAAAGTAAGGAAGAGCAGACATCAGCCCATTCAGAGAGGAACAGGGTGGTGGTGCCTGGAGGCCGGTAAATGGTAGCAATGGTCAGGGTGGAGATGAGAGAGATGACCAACTTGCAAACCAGGCTTTGAAAGGAAGGATAGTGCTTGGTGGGTAAGATGGAAGCAGGAACCCACTCATGGAAGATTAAGGCAACTCCCATGCCAGTTTGGTGAGATCGAGGCTTGGAGATAATTTTGAAGCTGTCAGGGAGGAGGGAGTCAAAAGCAATGACTGAGCTGGTATTTAAACATGTCGCAGTAAGAGTGAGAATTTCGAGGTGAATGTCTTCAAGAAGGAGGCAGATGTCAACAGAGTGTTTGTTGGCAGAGCCGGCATTAAGAGTTGCCTGATTGGGGAGTGGGGGGTCTCTGCCTTTGAAGGTTTTCTGAGGTGGTGTACAGGGGCATGGTACACCTATCAGAGGAGGGACAGTAAGTGCCAGACAAGAAGTGAGATGGAGGGGGAAGGGAACAAGTGGGCCCAGTCCAGCAGGGCCCTTGGTTAAGCGCTGAGAGGTTACAATTCTCAAGGAATGAGTTCAAGAAGTGCAGAAGTGATTAATAGAATGCAGAGGCTTGGGGGCAAGTGTGAGGACTGGCGGGGGAGCCTGATACCTGTGTGGCTCTGGAGGTGCAGCGGGCAATCAGTCAGCAAACAGAGCTGAGTTAGGTAGAGAGGGAGGTGAGCAGTAGGCAGAATAGAGAGGGGGTTAACACAGAGAGGGAGAGAAAAAGAGGAAGAGAAGATTAAGGTCTTGAGGAGTTTCTGGAGCTTAAGGTGATTAGGCTCAAGACGGAGAGAGGCAGGGACGCTGTTCCAGAGGGAAGCACCTGCCGAGGAAAGAGATCTACCCCCAAATGTCTGTTGGAAGAGGACGAGCGGAGGGCTCTAGAATGAGAGATTTTAAGGAGAGATAGTTGTAGACAATGCAGGCCCCAGCTCAAGAAAGCCTTTTGGTCTATGCAGTGGGTCTTGAACTTGATCCTTGCAGCCACGGGGATCCAGTGGAGGGATTTTATCGCCCAGAGAGATGCGGTCCCCCGTCTTGAGGCCAACGATAAGTCTTGTGGTTCTGTTCTGGATGAGTTGTAGGGGTCGGAGAGTAGAAGTGGGAGCATTGAGAAAGAGGTTGTTGCAATAGTCCAATCTAGATAGAACCAGGGCTCTGGATACGGTAAGTCTCTGGGGGAAAGTAAGAACAGGTCAAATACCTCTAAGGATGTGCAGCAGGTAGTGGGATTCTTTTGCGATGTCCGAGATGTGAGTGGAGAAGGAGAGAACGGAGTCGAAGATGACCCCTAGATTTTTTGCCTCATTGGTGGGTGAGGGGTAGGCCCAAGGGAGACCGGCCAGAGTGAAAGTGGGAAAGCCAGAGCACGGGTCCCAATGAGGATGATCTCTGTCTTGCTGGCATTGAGGCAGAGATCATTCACAGCACACCAGAACTGAATTGCAGACAGACAGTCAGGGATGAGCAAGGAGGTGGAGGCCGAGGGTAGCCTGAAAGAGAGCTGTGTGTCATCCGTATAACACTGAACATTGGAGGTGAAGGCAGAGATCATGTGGGCCAGAGGGGCCATGTAGATATTGAAGAACCAGGGGGATAGGTTAGATACTTGGGGGATAACACAACTAGAGAGAGTGATAGCAGAGAGAAAAGATCCCAGTTCCACCTGCGAAGGACAGTCACAGAGAAAGGAGGCAAGCCACGCCAGGGCCTGATCTGTGATCCCAAGGGTGTCACAGAGATGGGATATCATGATGTAGCTTTGTGTGTCAAAAGCAGAGGAGAGGTCCAGAAGAATGAGGACAGAGGGAGAGTTAGAGTCAAGATTTGAGAGTAGGTCTTCACAGGTGTTCAAAAGACCAGTTTCCATTCATCTGGATGCTTTTAAGCCAGGCTGATGGTCATGGAGACATCCAACAGATTCAGTGTTGTGGGTAAGCTGAGAGATAGTAAACTTCTCCAGGAGTTTTCCCAGGAAGGGAGTGATAGAGATCGGGTGGTAGTTTTCCAGAATGGAAGGGTCGGCAGAAGGTTTTTCGAGCAGAGAGTGCTTGAGAGAAGTGGGGAAAACTCAGTTTGCAAAGGAGAGGTTAAAGAGGTCTGCCAGGGCTGGAGTGAGAGTGTCAATGTTGTCCTTGATGGTTTTGGAAGGTCAGGGGGCCACCTATTTGGAAGAGGCTTTCATAGATCAGACTTGTATAGAGACCTCCTCAGGTGTGACCAGTGAGAGGGCGGAGAGAAGAGGGGGATGAGAGGGGGGGCCGGGTGGGGAGCCCAAGAGATGTTGGTTCATGAATGGGTGTGGAGGCAAGAGAAGTGAGAATGTCCTGGATTTTGGCAGTGAAGAGAGCAGCCAGGGCCGAGCAGAGGGCCTGCGTGGGTTCAGTAGAGGATGACACTGCAGTAGGATTGGCCAGTTCCTTGCAGACTTTGAAAAGTTTGGCTGTGTTATTAGATGCTGCTGAGATGCAGGCTTGAATATTGACTCTCTTGTTGGATCTGATGAGTTGGTATTGCCTTTGAAGAAGGCTGCAGGCCAATTTGTCAGAGGGTGCACCTGAGGGTCCCCATTTCCATTCTGCTGCTCTGCACTTGCATTTAAGGGAAACCAGAATGGAGTCGTACCAAGAGTTGCACTTTTTGGTAGGCTTCAGTCGGACCCGCATGACAGGCGCAAGAATGTTGAGAGTGTTGGAGATGGAACGGTGAAGGTTATTGAGGGCTGTGTCAGGGTGGGCGTCAGCCACAGGAGGAGAGTAGGTGGAGGCAAAGGCAGCAAATTATACTCTTGTCATGGGTCGAAAGACCTTGAAGGCGGTTGGCGGTGCAGGGTGTGCCAATGCCAAATGAGAAGAGAGTTTCAAGTGTGAAGAGAGAAGAGAGTGATCAGTCCAGGAGTGTGTGGTAGTGAGAGGGATAGAGAGAGGGATGTCTGTGGAGTTGAGAGCATCCAAGGTATGGCCTGCTGTGTGTGTCTGACCAGAGGGTAGAGTGGAGAGAAAAAAAGAGTCACATAGGTTGCGGAAAGGTCCAGAGTAGTTGGGAGAGTCAAGGAGTATGGTAAAATCCCGCAGCAGGAGGAGTTGGGAAGAGAAAGAAAGGAGAGCAGAGGCCAGGTCTGCCCATTCAGTAAGGAAGAGGGTAGACTGCCCCGGCAGTTGAAAGAAGGTGGTCAGAGTAAGAGAGGGGACAGGAGAGAGAGAAAGCCTGTAGACCAGGCATTCAAAGGAGCAATAGGCCTGAGTGGAAATAACGGAAACAGGGATCCACTCAGGAAAGAGGAGCGCTACTCCCCTTCTTGGTCTGTTGGGCCTGGGCTCAGAACGGATATTGTAGCCTTCATGGATAAGTGTGTCAAAACTCGGGACAGAGCTGTCCTTAAACCATGTCTCAGTGAGGGCAAGAACATCAAGATCCATTAGTTCAAGGAGGTGGCAGATGTCAGAGGAGTGTTTGACAGTAGAGCAAGCGTTAAGTATGGCAACATAGAGCCGGGTGCCATTTTTGAGAGACTTACAGGGTGGGGGTATAGGGAACAGAAGTCCCCCTGTAAACGGCAAGAATCCCTGAGAGATCAAAATAGGAGGAGATAGAGGACCGGAAGATGGCAAGGATGTCAATGAGGAGAGTGCAAGCAAGGGAGCCAGACGGGTTGTAGGCGGCAAGGGAGCCATGTTGAAAGAGGCTGTATGGTCAGGAGTAGGCGAGGGAGCTAGGGTGGTCATTGAAGCAGATGGCAAGGGGCCAGTGAGGAGGAAGGTGGACAGTTGATAAGGTGAGGGAGGAGCTTATGAAAAAGTAGGAGGTTGGGTTGAGGCCCTTGTACCATGATGGTGCCATTCCAATAGACATTTATGATGACTATGGAGGCGGAGGAGAAGGCAAGAAGGACCTCCCAGCGGGTGCCGCCATTATTGTGTGAAGAAGAGTAAGGAGACAGCAGAGCAACCATATGAAGAGTTCACAGGTCGGGTGAAGGGACGGCAAAGAGGCTATCCTTGAGGGTCTCTCTGGCGGACGCACTGACGTAGGTGTCAGCGATAGGCAGGCCTGGGTTGGAGCTCAGTGTATCGTTCTTGAGTTTCATCCTGCCAGACTTAGTGACAGGGGAAGGATAGGAGATAGAGAAGCAGTTTGAGAAGATAAGAGAGATAGTAAGCGCCACAGAGAGTGCAAAGAGTGTGGTACACTTAACCAGGCAGAGCAACTGAGGTACCTGGGGGCATTAGCGGGGACTAGGCAGGAGGCACACAGGGGAAATACAAACAGGACTGGGAAAAAAAACTGTGAGTACCAAAGGGTAAAGGAGTAGAAGACAGAGCAGAGGCAAAGGCAGTGGCCATCAGCGTAGTCCCAAGAAGAGCAGATGTGAGCACCTAAAATCGATTTTAAACTACAGGCATACAAGCAATGCAGAATGAAAGCACACCTAAATTTGATTTTAAACTGACAATTCACAGACAATGCAGAATGAAAGCACACCTAAATTTGATTTTAAACTGACAATTCACAGACAATGCAGAATGAAAGCACACCTAAATTTGATTTTAAACTGACAAATCACAGATAATGCAGGATGAAATCACACCTAAATTCGATTTTAAACTGTCACAGAAAATGCAGGATGAAGTGGGCAAACATGTCCTTGATGTCCTACATAGCTTCAGGCGAGTTCTCGAGGAGTGACACCTTTACTTTCTCACTGCGTGCAGAGTCCACACAAGGAAGCTTGGTCTGGCGACGATGCCAGCTTGCCCATCACATAGGGGGCCCAAATTTAAATGAAATCCTCCGGCAAACATTAAAAGCCAATCAGTACGATGGCAGGGCCCTGGCCCTGGTGCATGAGCATATATACATGCTTAAGTAAATATATTTACAAAGTAGTGAAATGGATTATCTAATTATGTCTGATACCATCATAGGGTCAAGAAGTAACAGGGCCTGTCCCAATGTTAGCTAGAGCCCATTTGCATAACATTTTTGAGCCGGGCTTTACAACTGTGTACAATAACTGATTTCTTTAATTGTTTGGAGTTCATGCCATCCAGAACATAAAATGTTGCTCCACTTTTCAAGGTCGATAGATGTGCTTTATTCGAGGTACAATCTGTCTCTTTTTATGTCAAGCCTAGTACAGCAACCATTGGCAATGCCAATAGTTTTAGCTTTTGTGTAGGCATGGGAAAGGTGCCAAAACTGTTGTGAGCAGTGAACACATCTTTATGTTAAATGGATTAGAGCAACACCTGTTTTCTCCATTTCATAATTCACGAGCAGCAAAACTGGTGGTACGTGAATTTGCTTACTTTCTAGCACATGCACAAAGTTGGATGATGTGGCCCGTGCTAAAGGCACACCTCACTTGCTGCAGGCTGCAAGGGTGTGCAATAGTACCCTGACAGTGCTGCAGCTGTGTTTCTCCTGCCTTCTCTTGTTCCACATGCCTGGTGGGCAAACGGCAGTGAAGCCCCCTGAAAAGAGATGCCATGTTTGACGCGGTGCGGGCATCTTGGTAATGTGAGCTGGGGAGAACAGGAGAACGAGGTAATCCTGTGTTTCTGAGTGCCTACCTCCCACTCAGAGTGCCACACTTCCTGCTAGTTGGCTTTCTGCAAACCTGGGCAGTTGGCACAACCGTGGTGAGTTTCTAATATATAAGTCTGCAGTCTTTTATTGTACTTACTGAGAACCCCTATATGCTGACTTTTAATACTTGTTAAGAGGTTTGAAGCCATTGGGCCGCGGTTGTGCTTTGTGGTCATTCTGTGACTGTGGTTACAGTCGCGGGAGCTGACATTTCTTGTAGTCCCTTCACCACACTTCAACTCCAACCCTTATGTCAAAATCAGAGTTGACTAAGTGGCTTTCACCCAGGCCACATTAGGAAATCCTCTGCGATTGTGGCCCCTATCACAGAGGTTATGTTTTAAAAAATGAGTCTGTTATTTGCCATTTGTTTGGACATTTCAACCAGGTGGGCAAAGGCCCCTCCTCAGATAGAAGGATGGGGTATAACCACAAAGGGCTATTCCAAATATCACAAGAGGGCAATCCTCATTCAATCTACTGTTCAATGTCCTGCAAATGGGGTCCTTTGCAGGGCAGTCACTTCCTCTAAGCCGGGAAACTACCCTATCACTTTCTTCGCGGTGCGGTAGGATCCTCATAAGGATGATGCAGTTTTGTCATGGCTGCCGTGGTCCATTCTCATCCCAAAGCGTCCATGGACTTGAGAATGATTTGGACTCAATTGAGGACTAAATTTACACTGAAGACCACAATTTTGTCATAGTCACGGTGACAATGTCTACACATACATTTGCTCGCTTGTTTCTTTTTGATCACAAAGAAACTGAAGAGGTTTGTCATCTTACCCCAGCTTTTGTAAACAGCCTTTAGTAATATCTAGAGCTAGCCTTTGGTTACCTGGCTCTTTAGCACTCGAATGCCACAGTAGTGAAAGTCTTAAATAAGATGTGAGTGATTGTGACAATAGTTGGTCAATTGTAGCAAGCAGTGCCATTGTACCGACACCCTGCATTGGTTGTAAGTCCTCCAACATGAGCTCTGCTGCGTAAGCAATCATTTTAAGGATTGGAAAGCTGATTCGACAGGTGTTTAAAGGGTGGTTGAGATAAAGCCTCTAAACCCTCTCCCTGATATGCAGTCCCCTGAAAATGTAGTGACGGTAACTTCTCCAAATTATGTATTGGCTACTATTTCCAGAACTTGACATACTTCTTCCATAAGCTCTTTGACAAAGGCTAGGGCCCATTTATAATTGGTTACACCAGTAAGTAAACGAGTCCCGTTTGATGTGATGTCACTTATTGCTCTAATTGCCAAAGGTTACTTGCCCCTTCACTCTCACAAGCTACCCCAATGTGCTGATTTTTAACAACCTACAGTATCTGCTCCACGAATGATGAACACTACTAGGCATGGGATATTTACACACCCAGTCAATAGCTGGTCAGCATGAATCATGGAGAGGGTAAGGTAGTATATATATTTGGTGCTCCCACATTTCCTGAAAGTAAGTCCAAAAAGGGAGATGCATTAATACATGTACACATTGGATGGATTATTTAAAGGGGTGCTTGTCTGTTCTATGTAGCGACATGCTAGAGGCATTGACTTTCATGATAAAGAAGACCCTGGCTTTAATATAATCAAAGTAGCATTGGTAGATACATCCTTAGTAGAATGCGTGCTGGCCATTGAGGATAGGGCTCTGCCCCATCCATGGTCATCGATCCAGTTAAGATGGTCAACAACCAATGGGAAGATGCCCTAAACCCTAACTACGCGCCAAGTCACAATATTCATCCCTTTCCTTCTACTGACCACTGGTATTGCATATTACTAATCCCGCACTGTAGGCTGGTTTGATTGTTCTGGACTGTCATTCGTTATCCCCAACCTGTTAAGTAGAGCAAGTAGAGGTGGGGCGAAGCCAAGCTGAGTATTAACAATTTTGCCCAGAAAATTACGAAGTTTTGTTGGAAAAGAAATTCCATTGAAGTCTATGTAAAGGCACATTCCTTGCTGTGTGTATGAAAAGCAACACACTGACGCGGACACCGTCCAAATGATGCCACGCTGAGAGGTTATGGGTGTGCTTGGCATTAGGAAAGCAGGACACCAGGTCTGGGAGTGTGTTTGGTGGTGGAGGGGGAGCAAGGTTGCTAAGCATGAGCTGTTTTTGGGGGTCGGGAGTGGCGCAGGTATGTATTTGGAAATGGCATGAGGCAGAATGGCAGGTATGAATGACTGTTTTGTGTGAGTGAAAGGAGATGATTGTGTGTGTTGGGGAGTGGGGATCTATACACCAAGTATTGGTTGTGTTTGGTGGTGGGATGCCTGGGGTGTGTCAGTGTTCTGGGGCTTGAGGAAGCAGGACAGTACACCAGGCACCCGAATGTCCTGGAGTCTAAAAATTACACAAGTATAGTTTAAACATTTGACACAGATGGCCTTAAGATTACCAATGATTCATTACACAATGTTCAAATGAAGCTGATGACTCTTGTAATGCAGAGATAGCAAGACATACTAAAGGCCGTTCCGCTCGGTCTTCTGCAGGCTACCACCTCCTTAGCCCAGCATTCCCTGTCTCTGGGCTAGAAAACTAGAGCTTGGTAACACCTACTGCCTAGGATTAGAACTAAAGTGAGGGCTAAAGGATGCAGCTCCCTCTCTCCACTTTGACGTTTTGTTTGGGTCAGGAGGAGACACAGTGAACATTCAACATTCAAACCTGTCTTTGTTTAACTGTAGTAGGAAAGCCTACTGAGTTTGCTCTTCTCCCTCTTATCAAATGAAATGGTGGCACACTGGTGATGCGTTTGGGTGTCATTCTGTGAGCTGCGACAGCTTTTTGCGTGCAGATTTTGCAATTCTGTTTGGATGGAGCAGCTAATTGTATGCTTACTTGAATGATTACTTTCTCTCTGTCTACCTGCCCGTTGGCCTGTGGCTGATAGAGAGCCTATTGAATGGCATGATTTTCCTCTTTTCCAGGACATCATCCATCCCATACAATACCAACTGGACCCTGTTGTCAGGACATAGTATTATGGGAAATGATCCTTCTCTCTGATAATGTTCTGATCGGGTTTGGAATAAGGTCATGTGCTATACGCTTGGACAGATCGTTTACCATCACTCTGCTGTAAGCGCAGTCATGATCCATCTGATCAAGGGTGCATGTATAATCCTGGTCTACTTTCTCCCCGGGAGCCTCTGGGTCTCAATGTTCTATAGATGATCTTGCCTGGTGCGTATATTCACCTACTGCTCTCTCTCCACCTCATCATCCATTTGAGGGAACCATTATGATCCTCTTATTCTGCTTTTAAGGGTGAGTCCTAAATGCACTTTATGTGGTTTAGCAATGATAACCCCGAAGGTAGGGATGGTCCTAGCCCTTCTAAACATTCCATGCTCTGTCACAGAGCGTTAAGAGGGGATTTACGTGTATGCTGGACTGCTTATAGTTGACATCTTTCATTGAACCTTTGCAGAAGCCCATGGTGTTGAACTCTCTGTAGGGCATTATCTCAGTCTATTGGTTTAATCAATTCACTTTAATTTGGCTTCTCTGATTCTTCCCTGACCATGTCTTGAAATATATGTTCTGGACAGTCACTCTTCTGCAGCATTGCAGGCAGTGGCTCTCTTCGCAGTTGCCAGGACACGTTGTTAGCTGGACCTTTCTTCTACCCTGGAACAAGTCCAACCAAGAATGTGTGCGCTTATACCTTCTCAGCCAGTCGTTCCAGTCTGGGTCAGAGTGAGCTTGTGCCCCCTGCATTAGACATGTGCAGCAGGGGTTTGTGGTCATTCAGGAGATTGAATTTACGCTCAATGCTCTCTCTGTGAAGTAAGCTTTGTAATGCTCTCTCTGTGAAGTAAGTGCAGGCCAATATATTTCTTTCGATTGCTTCGTAGTTGCTTTCTGGTGCAGAAAAAGTCCTAGGTTCAAAGGCACTCTTATTTAACTGCATTTCTTTCTCCTCATCAGAGTCTCCCATATTCTCCCATATTCTGTATGTATCAGCATCGACTTTGATCATTGTGTCCAGTCTGGCGTCAAACGGTCCGAGGCATGATGCGTTGATGATGTTAAGACTGGCAATTGCATTTCTCTGCTTTTGTTCTATCTGAATGCAACCCCTCCTTTTTTTTAGCAACCAGGGCATGAATTTAGTGTTTTCAGAGAAGGTCAGAATTAACTTTATTCAGTACTATGAAAGTCCCACAAAACATTTCAGTTTCTTATTTTAGTCAGGAGCTGGGATATTCTTAATTGCATTGAGGAGGTTTAACATGGGCCCAATTCCTTCGATTGAGATCATGTGGCCTGGGTAGTCCAGATTCTCTTTCATGAAATTATATGTTTTCCTCCACTGCAGGTGCATATTCTGTTCAACATTGTCTTCAACAATTCATTGTGGTTCCCTTATCTCCCTTCCATGTCAGGATATCATCCTGTAAATAGAAAACATGTCTCATATCCGCACCCAACAGTTACATAATCATCTGGAACATCTAAGCAGCTGAAACAAGATCATATTGCATGCATGTATACTTATGTACTCCAATCATAATAAAGGCTGTGAGGGACTTGCATTCTTCATGCAACTTGGTTTAATGATATGTGTTTCACATATCAAGCGTGATGAAGACAGTTGAATTGCTTAGCATAAGTACAAACGTAGAGATGCTGGGTAGTGGGTAGATTGTGGTAATAATGTATCGGTGTTGACAATAGAGGTGCATGCGTATCCAGAGTTTGTCTGAATTCGCTTTCTTTATGATTACTACTGGGATTGACCATTTTGCAGCTTTGACTGGTTCTATGGTCTCATCATTCACCATAGTGTGTTACAAGTCTATGAGAACCTGCCTGGCTATCACAGATGTTGACCTGTGCCTATGGTTGATGCACACTGCTCGTTGCACAGTTGCGCCTTGTGGACAAATATCTTCACATATGCAGTGCCCTTCAAGAATACCCTCCTCTTTTGCCTTGCAATGTTTTAGCAGGTGTCTGTATCCAAGCTGCTTACATGTTCACTGTTCTAGTGGTATAACTTCAACTTTAGATTTCTAGAATTTAATGATGCAGTGTTTGTAGCCCAGGAGGTGTGCACGGGCGCAGGCAAACCCCTGAGGCATATTTTGGGGTACCTTCCAATTTATAGCGCTTTGAACAAAACCAGACAGATTCTCAAGCAACTAATTACTTCCCAAAAAAATCGATTAGGAATGTGTAAAATGCAATAGAAAGTACCTACATATTGTGCATCTAAACATTATTGTGTGTGTTTGTACTCCAACGTTCAATACAAACATGTAGTAGTGCATACCATACACCAGTGTTTCTAAGCTCTATGCTAGTCTACTTTCAAATTCAAGTGCCTACATGCCATGCTCCCAAAAGCACGATGTAATCATATGCAATTGTGTAGCTATGTGTGTCTGTTTTCTGCTGTAGGAAATAAAGTGCCTAAATGTGGTGCTACGAGAGCAGTGTCTTATTTTATGTTAGGCAACACACAGCAAGGTAAATAAGAACAATGATTATTTAGGCTAGCACAACAATCTAGAGCCTCTGTGTGTTTTTCTTATTTACCTTCTGAGCTTGGGAGTAGAGCCTCAAGGCTCCGGCGGTGCAGCAAGCCCCACTATACTCAGGACATCTAGCGCACTGAGAGTCAGATCTACCCACTCCAACTAACTAATACACAGCAAGGGCATGTTGTGACTCCTCACCAAAATAATGCTATGACATAAACAGATGATCTATTTTGGTTCTAATTGAAAATTTGTAGATTAGCCATATAAGTGTGAATTCAAGGGTGCCTTTTTTTCTAAAATAAACATTGCCAAGATCATGTCAGGAAGACTAAGTGAAATATTGTCAAAAAATCCAAAATGATTTGAAGTCCAAAGACATTTCTTCTGTAGTCTAAGAAGTGGAAAATCACTTTTCCCTTTATAAAAGATAGGGTTTTCCCTTGACATTGAGTTTTAATGAATCTCAATGAGCGTAAACATTTTCTATTTTATGCTGACACATACCTATTGCAAAGAATGACACATTCTTTAGAATCAATGCCAGATACAATGACTAATGCTGCAGTTATGCCTGCACAACAGTCCCTTCATCAGCCTGCCCACCCTCCATCACAGCTCTCCTAGTCCGAATGACTGGTCAGTCCATCTGGCAATCCTCTTTGAGATTAGTCACACATTTCAAGCAAACTCATTAGAAACCAAGGAAATAAGCCTTCAGATCCTACAAGAACTTCCCAGTCGAGGCTGTCATGGAAGACCTCACCAAACTCCACCTCACATGGGCTGGTCTACCTCTGACAAACCAGGACTTCAACTCACTTCTCCAAGAATTCAACACCAACCTCACAAACAACATTACCCAAAATGCCCCAGTGAAATGGGACACCTTCTAGCTTAAACCTTCTGTACCCTGGTGCACTCAAGAACTCAACCTAAACAAACCATCAGAAATCAAGAAACAAACTGGTGAAAATTCTGCAGTGCTCCAATCTTGCCCTGCTCAAGGAACTCTGTGCTACATGCAGGCGACTGATCAACACTGCCAAGGTCAACTTCTACCATAACACCCTAGCCAAGGCCAACAATGAAAACAGAGCCTTCTTCAAAGCCATCACGCACTGCATCAACCTTCTGCCCGACCCGCCCATAGCACACCCCATCAATAAAAACACTGCTATCAACTCTTTCTCCATCAACAAGATCAAAATGATCCACCAACCCATAGACACCAATGCCACAACTGACAGCACAATACACACCCCATCTCGCAAAACCACATCTACCTGGACAGATTGAAGACACTAACTATGGAAGACCTCACTGCCACGTAATCCTTCAAAGCCACATCGTATGCAGATGACATCTGCCCTACCTCCGTGATCAAGACCCTTCCGACTGAAGCACTCCTCCCTTACTTGACAATCATCAACAGCTCCATAACTCAAGGCACCTATCCCTCGACCCTCATATCCTCCCATTTCTTAAGAAACCAACACTGGACCCTGATGATGTCAGCAACAACCACCCCATCACTCATCTTCCCTTCCTAGGTAAGATCCTTGAGAAGGCAGTAGCCAGGCAACTCCTCCAACACATTGAATCTGATAACCTCCTTATGTCCTATCAATCTGGCTTCAGACCCAGATGCAGCACAGAAACAGCTACCATCAAGGTGATCGACAATGCCCTTAAAAGAATCAATGATGGCCATCCTTGCCTCCTAGTTCTCCTTGACCTCTGAGCAGCATTTGACACAGTGTACCACAAGACACTCATGGGGATCAGAAAAATCGTCCTCGGCTGATTTAAGTCTTACCTTGATAATCTTCAACAGTTTATGCAAATGGGTCTTCCAGATCATCAACTGTACCCATCACCTGTGGAGACCTACAAGGATCCATCCTGTCCCCTGTGATCTTCAATTTTTACATGGAACTGCTTGGAACCCTCCTCATCCACATTGACCAATACGCAGATGACACCCATATTTATCTCAAGATATTCTTCATCGAAGATATCCACAGGCTCAAGGCCTGACTCACATTGATCCAGTCCTGGATGTCCAGTGCTTACCTGAAGCTTAACCCCTAAAAGACTGAATTCCTACTGCTTACCAACAACACCAAACATCATGGCATCCAGAACTGTCTCCCTGCTATGAACCTTGAGAGCTTCACATCCCAGCTGGCCGACTGTGCCAAGTCCCTTGGGTTCAACATCGACACCTCACATTCAAACAGCCCTTAATCCAAAAAAACAACTTCATATCCGCTGTCCAAACCTTGGTCTTCTCCCACCAGGATGGTGGCAAGTACCTTTTGGAAGTCCTTCTGGCGACTACACTAACACACCTGTGATGTGTCCTGCATGTTGCAGCAAGACTCTTTAAAGGACTCTGTAAATTTGATCACATCACCACAACTCTCACCGAATTGCACTGGCTCCCACTTCAAGCCTGTATCTTCTTCAAATCCTATTACATCATCTACCAGGCAGTCGCCCTGAAGTCCTCAACCTACCTCAATGAGAAACTCAGCATCTCAGGAGGCCTGCAATTCAACAGAAGTTAGGAAATGTGCAGATCCCCTGCTGCCAATTGCCCACCCTTGCCTGTTAGCACCCCACTCCCTTTTTCTCTGCTCCCCTCACTGTGTTCTTCCTCCTATGATTATAAAATGCTCTTTTGCTTCTACAGGCTAGGTCAGCATGTAATAAACACCCTTATTCCCTTTTGGGCTTAACCAAGCAGTAACCAAATTCACGGTTGTTAATAGGTCAAACTGTCAACAACTAACTTGCAAACTTATTCCAAAAAACATTTCACACAGGGATTATTGTTTACTTTGGGAATTGAAGAAAACTATTACAATGCTGAATTAAGAAGGGACGCAGTTGGAGAGTGGGCAGCGGGGAGCAGGAACCAGTAAGGGAGACAAGGAGAACGAAGATATACATGATTGCACGAATGCGAACATACCTTTGTATTTTAAATCTTGTCTTTTTTTCTTTCAGTCAGTTTTCTAAACCTAATCTCTTTTTATTTCATTTTGAATTGGCTGTTTGCAAGAAAACCTTTGGGAAGTTCCCAAAAAGGGAATTGTAAGTAGGACAGCCCAAGGCACAGTAATTTCCATGCATATGTAATTGACATTGATGATTCATTTTGATTTTGAATATAGATAAGGCCATTTGCTGTGCTATTATTATATCTAGCTACAAAAGCGTGTGCTGCAAAGTCTCATCTCAGAACAGGTTATCATGCCATGTTCTTTCTGGAGAGGAGCGCCTGCTACCTTTTTTGAAATATTTGCAAGGTACTTGGGGTTGGTCACCCTGAGTTGCCTGGGGGCAACCAGACATGGACTCCCTGCTCACTGTGCTCAGAGAGGCGCAGCTTCACCTCACTGATGAGGCCCAACAAGGCTGAAACACGTGTATGGGGTTGCTGCTGGTACTCTTGTTCAGAGAGTAATTGCCATAGCATTTCGGTGCTGGACTGCACATGTGGACGGGACAAAGACTGATATGCAAATGGATATTTCCCATCTGTGAAAGGTACAGTGAGAAAAAAGCGTGTGCTGCAAACTCTCATCTCAGAACAGGTTATCATGCCATGTTCTTTCTGGAGAGGAGCGCCTGCTACCTTTTTTGAAATAGCTACAAAAGTGTTTTATGAAGAGTAAAATGCCATTCACCCTATACATTTAGATACAAATAGCTTTAGATTTCCACACAGGGTCAGGCTACAAGTGTTACCATGTTTAGTGTGCTAAAAATGATGAAGCTGCAAAACATATTTTAATGAAAGTGTATGATTTATGTAACTCCTGATGTTTGTACACTAAAGTAAATATTGCAGACTGTGACCATGAGGCTACTTGTTATAGAGATGTTTTTGTGATACATTTTTGTTGTTAGAATTATGAATAAAACTGCAACACAGAGATACATTGTGAAGATATTCTTGAACTGCAACACATGACAGATGCACGTTACATACTAGATGCATTTTAATATATGACATACATAATATTATGCAAAACAAGCATTATAGAATAATGGAATGTTTGTGAGAATTTCATATGTACATCTATGTATGAAGGAATCATGCCTAAAATTATATGAAAAAGGTTAACTGACAATCTTATTTGTACCATAAACTAAATTTGACAATTCTGAAGGTGAGGAGTTTTATTATTTTAAAGGATAATCTAGAACATTGTCACTTATCCTTCTGAAGTTTTATTGTCAGATAAAATGAATCCTATCGTTCCAGTAGTTCTCATCGTAAAAAGGGAGCTTTTAGTCCATTGTACCAGTGGTCCTCTGATTCCACCACATAAAATTGTCATCCACAAAGAAGCACACTACGGGCAAGACTCAACGCTGTTTATTACAGCTGTGCGAGCACAAATCAAACAGAACAGTGGAGTGGAACTGATTCATGAGAGCTGATATCTGTACATACAGCGAACATTGGTTTTATACTACAAACACAATGGTCAAGGCATTCGAAACAGTTGCCGCTCAAAATCTGCATATTTTCCATGTTTCCCAAGAAACTCATTGGCAAAACGATGTTATATCCTTGGAGCTAAACGTATGTTAGTAAAATGTAATTGGAGCTAACAGATGAACAATAGCCAAACACATAGCCAAACACAATGCCTCCCCATGTGACGCCACATCGCTTCTCACACCTCCTGGGAACAGTTTGCAATTAGTGAAATAACATTTGTGATGACTGCTGGGACTTTATTATTCTGTCATTGGTCAGCGCCATTACGAAAGATACACAAGACACCTTGCTTCTGGTTGGAAGGGAGACATTCACACAGCACCTGCTGGATTGTACAGCGCTTTGGCGTAAAGCGCTTAATAAATCAATAAATACAAATACAAATACAAATAACGACCTTTGCAAACTTTGTGGAGGATACTCTGAAGGCTTGCCACCTCCCAGGGACACAGAAACGTACCGTTTGATTGGTCCTCCCAGTAACACCACTCTGCTCAGCATCCCCAATCCCATATCCCCCTGCCAACAGGCACTCATAGCTATGTGAACAGTTCTCTGGCTCAGGTCCACTTCCCCTCTAGCCCTGAGTGCCCGTTGGATTGGCTTGCCACACTGTCATTATATCACCCAGTGTTGTCTCATCTGCTTCAGTCTGTCTGTGAGCTTCGTTTCCCTCCTCCCTAACCCATGGTGTTTGGATCATGTGTTCAGAGCAGGTTTTTCCGGGCGGGGTCCAACCTGGGGTCATCTTTGATAAATGCGTTTGCCTGGGATTTTTTCCCTATCTCGTAGTAATATACATATGCACCCTGGGCTGATGGCATACACAGTGCCACCCTACACTCGCATTTCCCCTCAAGGCCTTCATTCGTGGTCTTGCTATGTGTGTGCCTGTGTTTTCCCCCGTAGGAGGTGCCCCATCCCTTCTTGCTTACTCCTGTAGATGGTAGGTGTGCCCCCCTATCGGACGCTGAAATCGTACCTTTAATACATGCCCCTCTGTGATCGATCTTTCAATCGACATCTCCTTACCACTCATTTCCTTACCCTTCTCCTTATAACACCCACACTTTTGTCACTCTATTCATGTCCCCTTCCCCTTGGTACTCTTCTAGGTATTCTCCGAACACCAGTATCCTTTTCGTATCTGGTGACAATTTGGCCCAAAGTGCTTCGTAGTTTTCTAAATCTGGTGAGGGTGCTGCAAAAATGAACCCTACATCATTCTCTCTCTCATTCGTGCTCATCGAACGCATTACCATGCTCAATTTTGTTTGCTGTCATTGTGTAAGGTGCTTTTCTTTGGTGGCAAGGGACAGTTATTTTGATTATTGTTGCCAGCCAATATGGAGCCCAGGCAAATAACGAGTCAAGCCAGGTGTTTGACATGTTATTGTGCATCTCTTTTCTCATTCTTTCATGTATGGTTCGTATTTCCTCAACAGCTTCCATAAGTGTCCCAATGGGCAGCATCAGTCAAGGGTATTTCTCTGCAGCATGTGCTCCCAATCTTGTGGCACACGCCACCTTCCATAGTAGTCATAAGCTCCAAAACATAACCATTCTGTAGGGCCATCAGACGCACAGCTCAGAGCTATTCGCGCACTGCATTCAGCTCTTTTACGTTAGTTTTGGCCAATTGGAGCAGCTTGTAATGCGTTATCTGAATCCACTTCACATTAGCAGCATTTTGCACCCCGGGAAACAGGAGGGAGCTGAAAAACACAGACGCTTTACTGAAGAGCCTCAAATGTGGTAGGATAGCATCCAAGCTCTGGGTGGATTTTGCCGAAACATAATTGCTTGCTTTCATCCTCCTTGTTATCTTCGGTTGTTCATCTTGTATCTCTATTGGCCCTTTTACTTTATTCTTCAATTTCGGAGTGGATAGACCATTGAATGGCATCAAATCTGCGTGGGGCACCACCAATGCAGGGCTGCGGAGGGTCATGAATGCACATACTCCTCCCCAATCTGCTGGTAGCTGGGTGTACGCTCTTGTCACACAGGCCCACCATACATCCATCACTGCCACTATCCCTTTCTGCAACGCCGCAATGTTCATCATCCTCCCCCAGCTGGTGTTTATCCCCAGTGCCATGGTCCATTTGGTCTGAAACACAAAGAATACTGTGTGAGCAGTTTTATGTAAACTGGACAATGTTTTTCATCTATTCATGTTAAGGCATGTACATTGGCATTCCATATTCTCCTACATCCGGTATCTATTTTCTTCACCACTTTCTCTTCAAACCCCACAGCCCTTCTGCCCGGCCAGCCCTTCTGCCTCGTCCCCATTTCCCATTGTGATACACCAAACTCTGTATTTGCATTAAGGGCCTAAACTCTATATTTGCATTAAGGGCCTGCTGTGGCACCATGGTGCATCATGTCCTGTTGAATTCTTACAGAATATTCTCTTGTGGGCAGCGACCACCTGTTTTCCTCCCTGCGCCCATTTAGTGTTATACTCTAATATCATGTGCTTGGTAGCTTTTCCCTGGGCCATGTTTTCTAGTTGCATATAGTTATCTGTGTACACTTCCTCCCCATCTATCCATTTCACTACTATGGTGTGCCCCTGGAACAGCCCCCTTTATTTGCACAAGGATATATGCATCAGACATCGCCCTTCCTCTATTGTCACCTTTTGTGGCATGAAGTGTTTTGGTGTCCCTGCGAACTGTGGGTTGAGTAAGCACACATAGTGCTTCCTCGCCCCACCCTCTTCCTCTCTTTATACAATACATTTTTAGATGTGAGGTCCCCACACTCCCCCATTGCACTGTAGAATTCTTTAATATTAGATATACTTCTTTTAGTGTGTGTTTCCCTTCCACCATCAGCCGTTGCACCCGTACTACCTCTCTGCCTCAGGAACCAAAAGAGAAAAAGGAGACATATGACAGAAAGACAGAACAGTCCAACCCCTATTTCTCCCGTTCCCCATAGTAGTGTCTTGCCCATGTTCTCCTTCATTTATGGGCCTTCTATAGAGTCTTATAGCAGTTCACAGAGTCAATGATAACTGGGTTACACTTCCCATTAGGTGACTCTAATGTCTTGTCTTTCCATTGTGCTGCTGTTGTCTCAATGCGGATGTCAGTTACATGGCTCTATGCCCTCCTTTCCTTGATATTCAACTCCATTGGGGTTGCATAGACAACTTTGAATGGACCGAAAAACCTTGTTTCCTTCCACTTCCTTATAATGTTGCAAACGAGAACTCTGTCTCCGGGATAGTGAGGCTGTGCTTGTGGAAAGTCCTCTACCTGGTGGGCACTTGTGGGCTATTCAATGTTGGTCGACTGACATAGAGGTCACTGGGCCTGGCGGAAGATGTATTTAAGGACATTTGTAATTTCTGTTAAATCATTTTTCATTTAATCTCTGAGATATCTGAACTAGGGTTAGCATCCAAAATTGAATGTGCAGGAGGGACAGGTGCATGCATACTCCTATGCATTACAATTTCGTGGAGAGTGCAATGATGATCCACACTGGGTGAGTTGCAAAGGGCAAAAAGAGTGAGTGGGAGGCAAGTTTTATCCCTATGAGGTGGGTCATTTCGTCAAAAATGTAATTGGTGAAATGCTGACCATTGTCTGACCTTATTTCATCACAAATTCCCCACGTTGGAAATACCTCCCTTACCATGAATTTGGCAGCACATTTTGCATTGTTCTTTGCACAGGGCCCAGCTTCACACGAGCGTGAAAAGCGACAGACGACAACATTCTTTCTGGCATATCAACATAGTTGATATGCAAGTGCCGGAAGGGCCCTTCCAGTCTCATTATCATTCATCAGGTGGTTTTTAATGTATGCCCAGACAAAAACTGTAGACAGACCATGCAGTTCCCCATAAATTCTGCCACTCACTCATGCAGATTTGGTACATACCATCCCTCACTTATCTCTGTATGCTATATTTTCTTTGGCTACATGAGTCGGAAAATGCAATTACTCGAGAGCTAAGTCCAGCAATTTCCGAGGCATCACTGGTTTTCCCGTATTTTTCTGTCTCCATATTAAGACTGTTGGGGAAAGAGAACATCCTCTTTGTATCCACAAGTCCTTTTCTTCTTTTGGGGCCTCTCCTTGTAATTTTATTATCTGAACAATTGGTGTTGAATTAAAACTTTCATCCTTCTCTCTTTCCTGCCCTTTCTTCTTTTGCCCCGCCATCATTTGTTTTCCTCTTTTTCCCTCTGTGAAGAGTGCACTGCTTCCCTCTGGTAAGTAGGCTGCTTCTTTGGCTGCTCTGTTGGCCATTTCGTTCCCCAAAGATATTTGATCCTTTCCACCTGTATGGGCTGCACATTTTATTGTTGCCACTTCCACTGGAACTTCTAATGCCTCCATCAACTACCCAAGTAGTTTGGCATGTTGTACTGGTGTTCCATTGCTTCTCCTGAAACCCCTCCTTTCCCATCTTGCCAATCCTGAAAGTATTGTAGATGTTACATAGGCAGAGTCAGAAAATATGTTTGCTGCCTATCCCTCCATCATGTTCAATGCACTTATCTTTGCAACTAGCTCTGCTGCTTGTGCTGAATAGTGTGATGATAATCGCATCAGAGATGCAACCACATATTCCCCATATATGTAGCATTCTACAGCTGCTTCTGTATGTCTCCTGCTAGTATCGGGTCTATACTTGATGACCCGTCAATATATACCATGTCTGTCCCTTCTATTGCTTCTCTCTTAACATGTGTGTCTCCTTCCATTTGATCCATATGTGCTGCACACTCATGAACATACCTACGCTCAGCTGCAGGTTTTGCTACAAATGTTGCTGGATTAACCACTCAACACCTTACAACCTCAATGGTTGTTTTTTTAGTACCACCTCATACCCCAATGCCCTCTGTGATGTTAGGGTGTTTTTTGGCTTTTCCAGGACAGCAAACAGCGAATACTACACGTACAGCGCTACAGGGCACCTCATCGTGATTGTTGCTGCCTTTTATATTGCAAATGCTGCAGTTGCGAGTGCTTGTTCTCAGCTGCAGCATTTGTCCCTGCATTACTGAGTCCAAAAGGCGATTGTAGTAGGCCAATGATTGGTGGCCCTGTGGTTTCTTTTGCGAAAAGGCAGCCGTCATTACTGAGCCATCCAAGTGGGAGAACAAGTGGAATTTGTCTTTATAGTAAGCGTTGGCCAGTACCGGTGCATGCACTAATGCTTCTTTAAGTTCTATAAAAATGTCTCTCATTTTGGATTTCTATTTTAACTCCCTCTTCTATTTCTGAGCTTCTTATAGGGCCTGCCACAAAGGCTTGTTGTGGGTCGAGTAGTCAAAAATCCATGCCATGCGATAATCATACAACACCAGGAATTTCAGAATTTCCTTTACTGTGCATGGCTGTACTGTCAAATGAATTGCCTCCACCCTTTCCAGTGCTATCCTGCGCCCCTCAGTGGATATTATTTGCCCCAGGTACTCAACTTCCTCCTGACAGTATTGTAGTTTTCCCTTATCCACCTTGTACCCTTGCTCTGCTAGTAATGTCAGCAGGTGCACAGGGTCCACCCTGCACTCTTCCTAAGTCTCACTGCATACCAGAAGTCATCAACTTATTGGATCACGGTGCTTGGCATTTGTAAATTGCTCAGGTCCATTTGGATCACTTCATTGAAAATACTTGGTGATTTGCTGTACCCCTGGGACAGTCTAGTGTGCGTGAATCTCATTCCCTGGTACGTAAGCGCTGTCAGGTACTGTGAATCGGGGTGCAATGGAATGGAGAAGAAGGTACTCTTCAAGTCAATGGGCCTCATTACGAGTATGGAGGTAGCCATGCCGCTTTTTGTGGCATGGCTACCCACATACCGGGTACCGGGTCTGGGTTCCAGGAATAGGGAATTACCAAGCTATTTTGACCTTGGAGGGCCCAGTAATTCCCTTTCCCGGGACCCAGACCCGGTACAACCCCATTCCCTTTGAGCCCCTATAGGGCTCAAAGGGAATGGGGCAGATGCTAACAACGGGCCAGTTAATGACAGGCCCGTTGTTAGCATTCTGGTCTACTAGCGGATCCCGCTAAGGACGCCTGGTTTTACCAGACGTCCTTAGCGGGACCTGCGAGCAGACCGCGTAATGAGGCGGTAGAGGGTTAACGGCCCAATGACTGTGAAGTATCTTGCCTGTGTTTGGTTGTTGCACAGTATTGTGGCAGGGTTTGGTACTACTGGAAATACAAATGAACAACATCATTGAGGGGGTGTACATCTTGCATGTACCTCCAGGACCCACCCTTGGATTTCTTTATCGGGCATATAGCCATGTTACATAGTGAGGAAGAAGTCTGTATGATGCCCTGCTCCCAGAGGGCATGCAAGGTTGAGTATATTCCCTCATCCGCTTCTCTAGGAAGTGGATATTGTTTAGCTCGGTGGAGCAGTGCTCCCTCATTCAGTTTTGTTTTCACTGCCCCCACTGCTTTTAATGCCCATACTTCATGGGGCCCCTTGGTCCACAATTTTTCAGGGACCTTCTTGAGATCTTCATCTACATGGATATTCTCCTAGATTTCATTTTTGAGAGGTGAGTGTTTACCAAGGCTTCATCTTTAATCATAATTCATTGGATAGTTGTTACAGTAAGGAAAGCCCTAAAATGCGTATACAAAAATAATCACCATGGATCAGATGCAACAAGTCCTTGCTGCTTTGCAAGAGCTTTCACAATAAGTGCAACATCTAAAAAGTAAAAACACTACTTTGCGTCAAATTGTAGCCGCTGGTCCATCACACATGGAACAGCCACCTTTACTTATGTCAACAGGAAAGTTTGATGGCAATCCAAAAAGATTAAAGGAATTTCTTGAATCCTGTATTGTTCAGTTTACTCTAAAACCCTCATTCTTTCCTACTGAAAGGGGTAAGTTTAGCTTTTTGATTTCCAATCTGCTGGTGGTGCTTGGACTACTCCTTTGGTTGTGACGAACAATCAGGTTTTGGATTTCTGTCCAGCCTTTGTAAAAACTGTCTTCAGTCCATGTTTGGTCATCAGGAGTTGACCATAACTTCACAGGAAAACCTCTTGGATCTCAGGAGGTATTGACCTACAAAACCACCTTTAAGCAGAGAGCTGCCAACACAAATTGGCCTGAAGACACATTGGTGATCTTATTTCATCGAGGCTTGTTGGAAGAACTAAAAGACAACGTCTCTAGAGTCCTGAGGCCTACGACCATGAAGGAAATGATAACTGTGGTTCTTCAAATTGAGTTCTGCATGCAGGAAGAACATGCAGAAAAGCGGAAAGGACGGGTTCATAAACCTTGTGAACCTTTGAAAGTGAAAGTACTTGGAGCCGATTGCAATTCAGTTTGGCACCTAACCTTGAAAGCTGCTTTCTCCCCCTTTGGTGAACCAGCCTCACCCACAGAACTGCATCCGTTTATATTTAATGGAGGAGTCCATTTTATTGTTTTTCAATGTCACTTCTTTAAAGGAGTGACTTTTTTGCCCTGCTTCATGCCTTTTGGTGTGTGGTAAGTAGCTCAGGCATGGTGCATTCTTGGGCGAGTACTTGCAGGGGCAATGCAGTTGTTGGAGTTTGGGGTCTTTGTGGCAGCCTACGGGGCCCCATTTTTTTTGCTTCCCCTATACTTGTTTTGTGTTCCATTCTGCCTGCTCAGGAGATGTGTGTGTTCAGGTATGGCATACACTCTTTGTTCTTTTATGCTTTCTCGGAGACCCTCTTTGAGGGAGACTGACTGTTTGGATACTTGTACAAGTGATGTCTTAACCTCTATGAATGTTGTTCACCAAACGAACAATGGACCTATGGAAACGATTAATCTGGTTGAAACAGTGGTGATTAATAATACATGGAATAAAGAGTTTCCTCCATATTCTTTTGCCCACATTATCAGCCGGATGGGGAACTATTCTAGGAGGTGCAGGTTAAAGATCCCCTTCCAAAATCACGGGTTGCAGTGGATTTAGTAGACCATCCAGTTAATAGGTCCCTGAGTACTGTGGAGGCCTTTTGTACCCTGGAACATCTGAGTTTAAGCAATCTTGATAATCGTGAGTTCAGAGATTTATTCTCTGATGCATCTATGCTAGCCCCCACTGGTTCCAGGAAATTATCAAAGCAGGTTCGCCTGTCATTCGATCCTGGAAGTGCACAGTTGCCAGTATGGGATAGGAGGGAAAGCGTTTGCCTTCATCGTACGCATGCTCTCTTCAGGGGGGGATCGTCCCCCAATGATGGTATGGTGGCTGGCGTTTGGGAGGGTTCTATAAAGCAGGCACCAGAAAGGATTTGTTGCTCACAAACTAAGTCTGAAGAATAACCAAGTTTCTCTGGGACGGACACGCTTCATACCAATGGACAAACTAACACTGCTAGTGAAGATTTAGTTGATGTTATTTTTCTTCCGTTTTTATCCGAATTTTAGATTCCATGGACCAGGGTCTTACTTTACAATATGAAGTCTGTGAAGATAGGCAAGTTTTTTGAGAATTGTCAGAACAAATGTCCTTCCTAGAGGATTTCATCATGGCTACGGCAAGATTTCCTAACTTTGAGGGGCGGGGCTCTTACAGTGAGAACTAAACAACGTGGTGGACCTGCGAAGGTCGAGGTTTCCAGTGAGGATGCCAACAGTGCTGTGGGGGTTCCTGATACCAAGGTGCAATCTGTTGGTGGTTTTACAGCGTTGGACCATTGTCCTTCCATTTTGCAAATGGTAGAAAGGGTGGGCCAATTGGTGGAGAATGATAGAATGGTAGGGTTTCTATTAATGTGGTTACGACTGAAGGTGTGGCAGTGGGTAAGGAAAACTGCACACATCAGACCTCAGCTGTTTCTGCTGCTAGATTGGTGGATGAGATTGCTGGTGGACAGAAATGGCGGTGGAAGTTTCGCCTCAAAAGTTTATGGCTTTGTCTGATATAACGATTGTTGAGTTGAAGGTTGGAGTTCAGAGAATGCAGTCTAATCTGGTTGGGGGAAATAATGTAACTATCTGGGGGTCTGACCATCAATTGAAAAAGTCTAAAAAATATTAAATTGTCTACCAAGAACAAAAATAAGGGATCAAGGAAGTTCCTTAAGCATCTCCACCGGAACTTATGTGAGGTCATGGAGGAGCAGATGAAATGTTGGCCCCCAGTGACATTCCAGAGGTGGTGACAGGGATGTCTATCAGCTTGGTATGCGATGCGATAGAGATGAAGTATGACAGCTCTTTGTGAAAGTCTAAAAAACAGAAGCGTAAAAGGAAAGGTAAAGATCATTCAAAATGGTATTGTGCAATCATGCACAATAATGCTTGGTAATTCCCTATTCCTGGAACCAGGACCCGGACCTTTTTGAAACCCATTGGCAGCAAAGGGCTGTTGGAGGAAGATCTGTTAGACTTGAGCATCTTAACGGTGCATGCTGATACAGATCTGGAATCCGGGGAAGTGGAACTGTACTGTGTCATTGATATGTTAACTAAACCAAGTATCAGGGGGGCACGTGTCATTGGCCACTGTCCCCAACTGATCAACAGTATGGTTTGTCATCTGCCTGAGAAAAAATATGCCTCATTTCCCTCAGTTTTTGTGGGGAACTCCGGGGCCATGTCGAATGTAATGATAGACAATGTTGACGCCAAGGAGAGTCCTCTAGCACCAGCCCTTGTGACTACAGAAATTAGAGCCACCATCCCATAACAGTTAAATATAGGTGTGATGCATGCACAGACCGGTAATAGGAGAAATTTGGTGGAGCCAAGGGGCCTTGTCGGGGTGGCAAGAAATTCTGGCAGTGTGGCAGAGTTGATTAATAGTAAACTGGCTGCTTTGACCCCTGCCTTTCTGACATTAGAGAAGAGTTGTATGATCTAGGGCCCAGATCCACTAAGATGTAATTCAAAGGATCCTGGTCGGCCCACTTCCTCCATCCGGATGGATACTCATGTCATTCAAGCTGGTTTGATGAATAGCATATTGACGCGTTCATCCCCAGGTGATCTGACATAAGAAGAAAAGAGACGTATGATTTTGGGGCCGGACCAAAAAAGATGCAATTTGAAGGAACCCATTCTGGGTCATCAGGTAGTGATCAACATTCAAAACACATACCAGTTAGGGGACATTCCCTCCTTATGGAACAGATTCTTAAGCATGGTGTTCAGTTGCCGCTTAACAGAGAATTTTCAGCTGTCTTTAAGGATATCCCTAAATTTAGAATGATTGACTCCTCTGACATTATATTAGTAGATTTTGTACAGGAAATTAGAATTGATTTGCCCCAACTGTATTTTTGCTCTTTTTTGCACAAAATAGTGCTCTTGGACAAGGCAAATCTTCTATTATCTATGGGGTATGACATATTTGAGGCTATGGGGCCTTTTCAGGGCCATGACATGTTGTCATACAGTAGAGTCCTAGAATCCAGGTGGGTGAGTAGTGAGAAGACTGTGAAAGGAGTCACTTTGGATAAGTGTAATGCAGGTTATAATAATTCTGCAGACAAATCGCTTCTAAGGATCAATGTGCCTTTGGCTGGACAATCCTGCCGAACGGTCTCTTTTGTAGGTGACAAGTCGGATGATATGTTTAACATTCATAGCAACTGGGCCCACATTTCAAAGTCTTTGCATGAAAATATATTGTGACGATTTAAAGAAGAGTGAAGGGAGGATATAAGTCTACGTTTGGTGACAAAAAAGCTCAAATTGTTTATTTCCAAGAAGCCTGGTTGGATTAAGCATCTATCAATGATGGTTTTACCACATATGAATCGTTGGCCACCAAAGGGCACAGTAGTCGTCCTTCTGGAGGATTGCTGTGTGCAACCTCTAACAATTTGGGGTTTTTTACACAAAAAATCGAATCGAAGTCTTCAGACGTTCTGGTAGTAAGGATCCAACACCAAAGGGAGGATCATTTTGGCCCTGATATTTGTGTTCTGATTAATGCACAGTTTAATGTTAGCAAGTCTTCCTTGTCTGCCTTTTTGGTGGAAATTTCAGAAATGTTGCATATTGGTTGGCTGAACATGGCACATATGTAATCGTTGTGGGTGATTTTAATTGTGAATTCCTGGATAAATTGCAGTACGGACAATCACCGTAAATGAAGACTAATTTAGCCCAGTTAGGGTGCGAGCGATTAATCTGTCAAGAATTGGAGTTATGGGACCTATCATTTTAAACAGAAACATTGAGGGTAACCAGGCACTGAATTTTACGTGGCAGAATCTGTTTTGGAAATCTACCATTGATTATATATTTGTTTTTCGAGGAAAATGTATTTAAATTGTGATAAGTTGCTGATGGTTGAATCTGATGCCAGTGATCATAAATTGATGCTATTAGAACTTGCATATAAGATTAGGGCAGGAAAGAGGCTTGAAGATCCACTGTTAGTTGAAGTAAGAGAAAATAATAGCTCACTAATTTGATGCCCAAAGCTGGGGAATTTCTTTAGTGCTCAAATAGATAAACTGTTGGGAAATGGTGATGCTGATCTTGTTGATCCTTTGTATTATGCAATTATAATTGAACGTTTGTTAGGTACATTTGTTGGTAGACTAGACACTAAGAAGAGTGTGATTTCAAAAGCACATGTTCATGTATATGATCACCAGATAAAAGATAAGAAGAAATAACTATGTTATAATTTTAAGGCTCTAATCCAGTCAAATAAGGACGCTCGCCTTGTCAAGGCTTGTAACTAAAACAGACCTTTAAAAACTGGCTATGCAGTCATAAGCCATATGTTTCAGAAAGATTCAGAAAGCATGCTGATTCCTATTCCATCAAAAGATTCCGATTTATTTTGGTCCTTAATTAAGAACGTAGGTACTCAACTTGCTTCTAAATCTACTATGATCAATTAAACCATTTGGATTGAGCATGTTTCCACTGTATATTATAGAGTCGTTTTTTGATATCACGACATGTGAACTGACTGCTGATTGGTGTCTGAAGTTTGTCTTGGATGACATTCTTGACATAATACTGAAGTGTAATTCTTCAAGGGCTCCTGTCCCTGATGACCTATCTAACTGTACATTCAAATCCAACCCTCCTTTATGAGCTGATTTTTTATTTAAACTGTTTAACAACGTTATGGCCAATCGTCTTCTACCAGACTCCTGGAAGGATGCCCACATAGTGCTTATTTTCAAAAGAGGGATATGGATAATCCGAAAAAATACCAGCACATTTCACCTTTGGATGCCAGCAGCAAGATTTTCTCCAGAATCCTTCTAAATAACTTAGAACAGTGGCCATTCCAGGAGGGGGTCTTTGACACATTTTAAGCAGGTTTAAAAAAGGAGTGTGCTAGAGCACAGAACAAACTCGTCTTTATCACTTTTTAAACTTATCCCAGGCATTTGACTGTGTAAATAGATCTAAGCTTCGGGCAAAGCTGAAATTTAAAAACTGCCCTTCTAATTTGCTGAATATTTTATTTGCTCTTCAAATGGAACGCGCATACGTATCAGACTTAATAAAAAAGGTTTATTTACTAATTGGATTGAGACCAATCGTGGTTTGAGAAGGGATGTGTATTGGCTCCTTTTCTTTTTAACTTTTATATTCATAATTTACAGGTGCCTTTTAAGAATTTTAATATATACCCTCCTCGACTTGATCCATTTCCTATACAATATCTGGTTTACGCAGGCGATGTAGTGATTTTCGACCAAACAGCCATTGGTCTTTAACGAAGCCCTGTGGCAGTTAATTCATATTTGAAGTACTTGGACTTGACAATTAATTCAGTGAAAACAAAGGTTTTGCTGATTAGATCTAGGCCAAAGGTGAAGAAATGTGCCACATTTAAATGTGCCTTAAATGGCATGCCCATGTTGATGAGTTTAAATATTTGGGGGTTACATTCTCTGTGGTCTTAAACAACCAGAAAGATGTTTCTTATTTGAAGAAGCAAGTGGGTTTTGTTACTAGCCAAATGTGTGCACAGAATAAGAGATTTGGGAAATGTTCTATCAGACCATTGTTGATATTTTATAATCAGAAAAGTGCTTCAAAACTTATTTACGCTGCTCATTCAATTGAGTGTAATGTTGTATAGCACAGATTATAGGCTGCAATTTGGAGAAAGACTCTGAGCCTTCCTCAGTGTACTTCGATTTGTACCATACAATATGAATCACAACTGATTTTGTTGGACACCTGTGTTTCTTGGGAAAAGCTTTGTGTGTATAGGAAAATCCTGATACCTCCTCACTTTTCAATGATATTCAGCACTGTGCCTAATACTTAAAATTCCAGTACTAGTGAAATGGATACAAGAGTGCAATATTTTATTACGGAGGATCCAAGTGAAGCTGGCAGATTTGGTCACCCACCCAGAAAAAGAGAAACAACAGATGTTTGAATTGAACTGGCATGAGAATTGTGCTGCTTTGTCAGCCTTGCAGGTTTGGGAGCATATTATTTACAGTATTAGAGGTTTTAATATTTTACCTGCTTATCTTTTTAGACGTCCATCCCTTGTTTTTAGATTAGAATTTGTAAGGCAGAGATTTAATGTATTTCTTACAAATATAGTGGTTGGGGCAAGAATACAGATCCCTAGAGCAGAAAGACTCATTAGGCTTTGTAACAGGAGCATTAAAAGCTTAAAACATTTAATTATGGAATTCCTGTTTTTAGTACCTCTCAGAAGGAAATTATTTTCTATTGACAATTATGATGAAAATAATGCTAATATTGATTATCTATGGATCTGTATTTTAAATTCTCATAAATTGTCACTGCGTTTCGCAGCAATTCACTTGTTAAAGATTGTTTTGTACTGGGACTGTATGAAGTAGGAAAATAACTGTATTTTATGGTATATGTAACCTCAATGTTTGATTTTCTTAAACAAAGGCCATTGTTGTAATTTGTATGCATTACTGTGTGTAGGATTATTGTCCTGTTCTAAAGGTTCTTTGAGCCAAAATGCACTAAATACATAAATAATAATATGCATCTCTTCTGCTCTAATGCAGGCATGTCACACTGGCGTCCACTCCCTATTGGGTGATATGTGCTAATTTCTAATACTACTATGGCTGATCGTCCTCCCTCCTTGGGAATCCGTCCTAGACACCATGAAAATCTATACCTGCCCTGCCCTGGGCATGCAAACACTATAAAGCGCGTTCTTGCACAGTTATACTCATATCCTAGAGACCCTTGAGTCTCCTCGGCACCGAGCCTCCAGCGCAAGCTCACCCCTCCCACTGAGCGTGGGCGGTGCTCGGGACCAGGCGGACATTTGCGAACTCAGCATCTGCAGGGCCTCCTCAGTGATTCGTGTTGGTTACCTCTGTGGTTGCCAGACCCGCGCCCCCGGGGAGGGCGGCCTGGATACCCTCAGTTATCTGGGAGGACTGAGTATCTTGCTGGGGTTTCCAAAAATGTATCAGGGGTTCTCCGCTCCCACTATATAAAAATAGTAATCCATAAAGGAGCACACACTGGGTAAGAAACAACGCCATTTATTACAGCTAGGCGAGCACAAATCAAATAGAAAAGTGGACTGGAACTGATTCATTAGAGCTGACATCTGAGCATGCAGCGAACATTAGTTTCATACTACAAATACAATGGTCAAGACATTTAAAACAGTTGTAGTTCAGGATGTTCATTTTTCCCATGTTTCCCAAGAAACCCATTGGCTAAACTTTGTCATATCCTTAGAGCTAAACGTATGTTAGTATAACATGATTGGAGCAAACAGATCAACAGTATCCTAACTCATTGCCTGCCCATGTGGCTCCACATTGCTTCTCACCCCTCACGGGAACAGTTTGCAAATAGTGAAATAACATTTGTGCTGACTGCAAGGACTTTATTATTCTGCTATTGGACAGCACCATTGTGAGAGAAACATGAGACACCCTGCTTCTGGTGGCAAGGGAAACATTCACACAGTACCTTGCTGGTTAACGGCCTTCACAAACTTTGTGGTGGATACTCTGAAGGCTGGCCACCTCCCTGGGACAAGGAAACGTACTCTTTGTTTGGTCATCTGGCCACCTTCTGATCTCTGGCCCAGGACCCCTAACTCCCGCCAGTCGCACACCTGCACTGCCTTCCCGGCAACCCCTGCACTTGGGGACTGTTTCTGTATCCCTACAGTCCCACTACCAGCATCTGACACCTTTTTTCTGCACTTACCCCTGCACTTGCCACTTGCTGGCCGTACTTCTACTTACTGTTATTTATTCTATTATGTACTGCACTGTCCCCTCCCCTTCCCCACCACACTTTAAAACGTCCCCCTTCCATGCACTTGCGCAATCTGATTGACACCTGCCTAATAGGATCGTTGTCGGTTTTCCCTCTGTTCCCCCTCCCTTGCCTCGTCGCGCCTTGAAACACTGTGTACAGGCGCGTTATAAATGCCATATCATATCATATCCCAGGAACACCACTCTGTTCAGCTTCCGATTTCCATATCCACCTGCTGACAGGCGCTTGTAGCTGTAATATAATGGTTCTCTGGCTCAGGTCCGCTTCCCACTAGCTCGAGTGCCCATGGGTTTGGCTGGCTGCCTTGTCATTACATCACCCGGTAATGTCTCAGCTGTTTCAGTGTGTCCGTGACGGACAGCTGGAGCTCAGTTTCCCTCCTCCCTGGTCCATGGTGTGCTGATCATGTGTTCAGAGCAGGATTCCCAGTTGAGGCTCAACCTGGGGACATCCCTGCTAAATGTGTTTACCTGGGATTTTTTTCCCTGTCTTGTAATAATATACAAAAAACCTGGGCCAATGGCATACAAAATGCAACCCTACCTCTGCATTTCTCTGTGTGTCCTTCTTTCATGATTTAACTGCAGTTCGTTTGTGTACCTGTGTTTCTCTCCCTCCTTGGCGATGCCACCTCCCCTCTTGTTTACTCCCTTAGGTGGTAGGTGCGCCCCCTATCTGGTGCTGGATTAGCACCTTTAATGCAAAAGCATTGTGTTCTTCTCACTCTACACCAAATCTGCTTTCAGCACTCTCCTCCTTCATACCACCAGTTCATGTTCTCATGAGTCCTTAACCTCTCTGCCACTTCCTAATTGACATAAAAGAGGGGTGTGGTCTGTTATAGTATGCCAAAAAATATCAAAAGCCTGTTGCTTAAGCACATTCTGAAAAACACATCAAAACCTCAAAAAACCATTAACGCATCTGGAATGTTAGACATTTATTCGAAATCTGATGGAAAAAAACGTTGAGAGGGAAACTAATACATTTGACAATTGACATTAGCATCATTTGGCCCATGTTTCTTTATTAAGAGATTTATAAACCGCTAGATATCCATCAATGAAATCGCCGCAAACTGCTACGGTTGTGTAAGGGCCCTCAAGAGCTCAGCTCCTGAGGAGACCTCACAGGCTCTAACAAAGAGGAAATGGGCAGGAGGTAAGGGCAAGAAGGAGGGCGTGTGACGGAAATACTGGGTCAGGCAGTGCTGCTTATTTAGCACCTGAGTGACACACTGGGGCTAATCAGAGAACTTGAAATGTGGGCAATAAAGGTATTTTTTGCATTTTAAGCTATCTCGTTGACTCAGCACACACCCATACATCCCTGTAAAAAGTGCATTAAATCAATGGTGGCCCATGTATACCAATGAATAGTCATAGGGTGGTTGTATCTGGGAATGATACTTTATTGCTTTTTGCAAAGCAATCCCATTGCTGACACCCGGCTGGAGTCTATAGCGCAATATATTTATTTATATCTCTCTCAGGAGAACGGCGCTCGAGCAGTCTGTCTGCATGTGCGGTACCCTTCTCTGCTGTGTCACGCCCCTCACCCGCCCATGCCCTGGTCCACACCACGATCGGCGTGCGTCTTGACGTGGAACAGAGTGCGCAGGCAGGACTCTGCATGCCACTTCAACATCCCCAATAGTTCTCATAAAAGTTCACCATTGCAATTGTCAATAAAGTTCGTACTGACTGACCTCTTGGGAAATCGTCTTCCTCTTCTGGGTCTATCTTCACCTGAATGTAGGTGTGTGTGTCTCCGTGATACAATTCTCCACCTTTTTGGTCTCTTCTGTTTTCCTCCTAGGCAGTGTTGGCTCTTCGTTGGTTGGTGCATTGAACTCTTTGCTTATGCTATTAGGTGAAGTGGTGCGAATTCTCAATGGTGTGCTTTAGCTGCTTGCTTTGCTTCTTCTCTTCTTCTGGTAGGTTGCTACCTTGGCCATGTTCCACTTTTTTCCTCCTTCGACTGTTATTGTGTCATGGTGTGTTCCTGTGGCAGTCAGTGGGGACTGTATATTGACGATGTGTCCTTGTCCTTTTCCGGGGCATACATATTTTCAGTACATCTCCCACTTGTATGTCTCTAACACTCGTTGAGTTTGGTGCATTAAAGGTTTCTCTCTGTTGTTTTTTGATGACTTGCCACCCTTCTCATGATATTTGAGAAGTGCATGGCTTTCTTACGGTCCCTCTGGTGCGTCCATGCAGGGTTCAGCTTCGTGCTGGCTTGTTGCACTCTCATTAGCTAGAATGGAATAACTCCTATGGTGGAATTTATAGTAACTTTGTCGGTTGAAATTGTCCTTTGTACTGCTTCGTGGTCATTTTTGCTGCATGCGCTTGCTTGCTGAATTGCTTCCTTGATCATACAATTTGTTCACTTTTGTACTTCATTCTCTGACACTACTTCCTCTGGACATCCTTCCCTCCTGAAGAGTCTTAGGAGAGGCTGAGTAGTTGAACCTGTGGTTATCTCACCCATGAATACTGCTTCCACCCTCTTGAAGGGGTAATCCATCAACACCAAAGCGTATTTTCTTTCTGCGGGCATGTTATCTATGGGACCAATGAAGTCTATGCGCACTTTACACCAGGGCTATACATTCCATTTGACTGATGCCATTGGTGGAGTGCGTGTGACAAGACATTTGTCACCTCCTTGCATGCTACGCATGCTGCTTTGTGCTTCTCAATGTCGCTGTCTATGCTCGGCCACCAATAATACTCTCATAGCCTCCTTTTTGACAGCGTTCAGCCCAGATGACCTTTTCAAGCAAGGGCCAGCAGGGCATTCATGAGCTTGTCCGCTCTGCATTGCAGGTTACCTTCCACTGTGATTTTGGTTTGTATCTTGCTATAAGGTCAGTCGGAGTGGCGTGTTCTTCTCTGATGGCCATACTGACTTGGCGAACTCGGCTAGCTGTCGAAGTGTAGTGTCAGCCTTGGTTTGCTGCAGCCATTGATCTGCAGATATGCTGGGTGCGGTGTGTCCTTCTTCGTCTTCTAGCAATGCTCAGAGCAGTCGTTGCCATCCCATTCCTCTCCCGACTTATGTAGCAGCGGTAGCCTGGAAAGGCTATCACCTTGCTATTTTTACCAGCCTGGAATGTGCTCAACCTTGAATGTAAATTCTTGCATTTTAGCTGCGAGTCTAGCCTGCTTCACTGTGGCTTTGCTCGTGCCTCCTGGTGTTAGGATAAGAAGGAGAAGCTTGTGATCCATGCGGAACATGAATGTCCTCCCCAAGATATAATTTCTGAAGTGTTCCATGGCCCATGCTCATACAGTCATCTCCATCTCAGAGTAATTTTGATAATTTGCACGCCTTTATTCAGCACATTGGCCATAAAAGCATAAAACACAAATGAGATAAAACAGGCATCAAGATTCCACTTCTTACATAATAAAAGAAAATGAAAATGTATATGATGTAAACATTTAATAAAAAGTGTCACAGTAAACAATCGTATCACACCTGGGACTTCCAATAGCTTGTGCAAGTAGTAAAAAGCATAAATGATCACAGGAGATAAAATAGTAATTTGATACAAATTAAGGACAATCATTTGGTATATTGAAGATATAAAATCAACATGGGAAAGATTAGATAAAACCAGTTTAGACCAACTTTGCCCTTCTCAGCCACGCTCGAAGCAAAAACTTAGACGGCATTTCAGTTATTTGTATTTTTGCAAAGCTCCTGTGCAGAACAACACTCCTTGTATTTTTGTATCTAAACATGGGGAATAAATAGGAAGATCTCAAGTCTTTATAACCCACACATAAGTGCAGAAAATGAGAAACGGACTCCTCTGTTGCACCATAGACCGGGCCCCTTGGTTCATTAGTGGGCTTCCATTTGGCCGTGAAGGATGCCACATTTAAGGCATTGATGTGCAACTGGATATAGAGAGCATGCACAAGCCCAGGAGTGACAATGAGAATACTGAGCTTCTCCTAGTCGGCCCTTCAGCCCATCTGGCAAACCTTGACCCTGCATGCCACCTTTTCACCAATCATGGTCACAAAATCCCCATCTCTACCTCAGTGAAAACTGTGGGCATTTACCTGGATGCCTCACTCAACATGACCCGCCAAATCAACAACATCACTTCTGCCACAGCCTACACCACAAACCTCATCCGATCAAGCAGCCCCTTCCTATTTACCACCAACTGCCTTACAGTTGACTGCACTCTTGTGCTGTCCAAACTGGACTATTGTAACGCCCTTCTCTGCGGCATCTCAGACAAGAATTTTAGTAGGCTTCAGGTCAATGCTCTGCATGCAGCCCTAGACCTGAACAAAAATGTCCACATCTCTGAGGTAATGCAATCAGTCCACTGGCTCCCCACCTGGGAAGGAATCAAATTTAAAATCCTCATGATTGCACACCGCTGCCTGGCCCACAAAACCCTCTCTTGCCATGTCCAGAGGATCAAAAATACTCATCAGCCAAACCACTTAGAACGTCTAACAGCAAGCGCCTACTGACCATCAGATTCAGACGGAAGCGAGCAGGTGGATCCAGCTTCCCTACGATCGTGGCCAAACTCTGGAACAACCTACCACTCCACTTGTGCTTTGAGACCTCTTACCAATGATCCAGAAAAAACCTGAAGACTCATCTCTTTGCCTAATTCCACTCATGTATCATATCACTCAATTGGACTATACTTATCAATGTAACTAGCTCCCAGATGCCTGAGGGCTTGAAGTGCTGCTATAAATGTAAAAATAAAATAAAAAAATAAATTATCACGTCAAGATATTCTTCAAATCCAGGCACTTGCTTGCTGTTTATATACAGTTATCCAGTTCTCGGATTCATACAATTCTGCTTCATTTGGTGTAGTATAGACTCTGAAAATGTATTCTTTACAATTACTTTAGTGCTTGAGTTCATGCGTTCAGGGCTATCCCACAGAGATACTAGATTCAGCCTTGCAAGTTCTGAGTGCACAAACCTGAACAATGGGAGTGTTCGAGACCCACCCAGATGAAGAAAATTGGTTAGAGCTATTCGATATTGAGCTAAGCCCAGATTGGACCAGATTCAAAGCCAATATAGCAGTGGTTTGGAGGAAGATTGACTCCCAGCTAAGACTGTCTAAAGGCTCTCCCTGCGGTTGCATAAAAAGGGCTCTCAGGAAATCATTCTCTGACACACTGAGGGAGGGTACCTTCAAGTGGCACAAACAACATAGGGCATACGACTGGAAACCTAAGAGCTCATCTGGTCTGTGACCTTTATATGGCTAAAATGTACTTTTAAGGTACAATTGCGGTAATAATAGAATGTAACTGATGCGGGTGATTGGGTCAACCTGGATTCTTTGCCCAAGGAATCCAAACAGAACTAACAATTCAAAAAGAGTTACACAAACACACTGTGCAACTACAACTGGTGACATTGGAATCAAGTTTAATATAAATGAAAACAGCAGACACGTGTTTCGATCACAGGTCTTCTTCTAGGCTGGTATCCACATAATTACACATCCAACATTTTTTAGATTTTAGAAAATGTAGACGAATCCAGCACAAAAAAACCTGGGGCATAAGAGGAGGGGGAGAAAACAATGCACAATATTTTTGTGTGTTTACAAAATGTTGTGAAAGCAAATTTAAAGTAAAATTAAAAGGCACATTTGTTGGGCCCAACCATGTATATCAAAAAGGAGATTAGGATAAAATAAAAGCATCGTGTGAAAGACCACAAAGGCAAAATACCCAACCTTAGCCAAACAAACAGTGACCTTTTGAAGGGTGGAATAATTGTACCTAGATACATTGCAAGGCCCTGTTCACTTTTGCCATTTAAATAGGCTGGTACAATAACTCATTATATTGAATATTTGACTCCTTATTTTAATTTGAAGATGCTTGACTGTCAAGGTTGTAATGGTTTTCCCAGAGAGTGCCCTCATTAAGTGCAGTTAGGTCATTCTTTACCAAAGTGATCCATCTTAAACTTTGTCCACCCTCCAGGGACATTAAGTGCAGTAGTGCCTCACGAGATTTTCCCAATTCTTCAGTGCGCTATAACCTAATCCAGTATAAAACTGGTTTCAAGGCAACTGCTCTCCATATCGGGGTCATGCCACGCTCGAGGTAAACAAATGTGTTTGGAGCGATCTGAGGGAGTATGAGCAATTGTTTTAGAAACGTAATTTCTGTAGTTTCAAGCATACCAGTAGCTTTACAGCCTGTAAGGATATTTGGCGTGTTACAGCACAGAGTACAGCACTACTGCACAGGTAGCAATTTCTTTTTGATGCAGCACCAAATGCCTATGGTGCATTGCTATATGTGTTACCAGATTAACAAGGAAAGACAGGCTATTCAGTCAAAAACGATTTTAACATATAAGATGCAAATCTATTTTTACAGTTAAAAGCACACGTGCACATTCAAAAATGCACACTATTTTTCACCTGAAATGCCTATGGTGCAAGAGACACATTTGAAAATTAATAACTAACATTACTCATAAATAACCTGACTAATAAAAATTGAATTTAACATAACCCACTAATAAAAATGTGTCTCCACTGCAGAAATAGGCCTACTCTGAAAGTGAACTTTTAAACGCACATTCATTTTTTTTATTTCGTTTTCTCTGCTGCTCTGTCCACATAACTACAGGAAGCAAAAGGGCTCGAAAAAACAGGAAATCAGTTGGTTACAAAGTATTACTATAAAAATGAGCCATTGTGTAGAGAGGGAGGAGATGGCATGATTGATTCTGATTGGAGCAGCGTCATAGCAAGTATCATGCTAGAGGCAGTGATTAGGGTTTTGCTGGGGGGAGTTTGAGGAGAGAAGGACAGTGGAGATTTGGAGAGCTGGGAGAAGAACCTGTTTTTTCCTGGTTGGAGCATTTCTGCTGAAAAAGCTGAGAGTTCCAGGCAATGACCCCGGTTTGAGAATGAAAGGCGCTCCTTTTCACTGGGGTTAATCTTCAAGGGAGCCACATTCAGAAAGAGAACAGCTGAAGAAAACTCGGGCTGAACAGATAAGGTAATTACATAAGTGTGGGAGCTGAGTGTGTACGAGAATATTCAGTCAGAGTAGGAAAGGAGATTCCGGTGACTTAATCACATGTTAATGTTGCAAATCGGGTTCTTTTCTCCGCCACTCTCTTTTCAGTGTATCACAGACAATGCTGTTACTGTGCTATTTTATTTATTTCTGTAAAGAGTGAGATCGTGTTTAAATGCAACTTTTATAATACAGAAAAATATTTGAAAGCAGACGGGTGGTGTATTTTATATTTACCAATACAGTGCTGATGATGAGGGGAGATTTTTAAACAGTGCAATTGTCATTTTAAGACAGATGTGTGCATGATCATATTCAATATGGACAGTTGAGAGTGATTATTTGTAGCATAGCTCGTTGGAGGTACATGAGCCAACGGGAAGAGGGACTCTCTGGACATAGTTCCCTACCGTATATAAGGTAGTGGAAATTACCACAAAATTACCACATATAGCTCTCTGTCGTAAATAAGTCAGTGAGATCGCCCATGGTGGCACACTAACACTAACACTGAAAATGTGGTATTCCTGAAATGTAGGTCTGAGGTCTCTCTAGTGATTACACGAAAAATCTAAGCAAAGATAAGGGATTCTGGACATTGGGGCCACAAATAAAACAAGGGAATTATGCTCACCAAAATACCACCAACCACGCATACCAACCACGCATACCAAATATGCATGTCTGGGTGCTGAAATAATGCATGTCCACTGTATTATTGTTGCACATGGCCCAATCTGAATACAAGGAGTGATTATTGCTAAGTTATTTTTCGGTGGTAATAAAATACCGTCAGGCCCCAAATCTCCACAAAATACCCTACATATTTATGGTGCGTTGCAGGCCGGGAAAGTGATCATAGAGTACCTACTGGGCGTGGCAAGCGTGTCTCACACTGCCATTTGCACATTAAAGGGAACCCATTTTATAATAGCAGTGTGCCACTAAAAACGAATTTCAGAATGTCACAAAGGGAAACCACATTCTCAGATCTAGTGCAATATTTAGAGGCAAAGTTGTTTGCACATGGGAATTGGTCGTCGAATAGCACGTTACAATGGAGTAACTGCATTCAGGGTGAGGTGCAGAAAGAAAAACTAGACAATATTTTTGCAGAAGGCAGCATAATTCAGGTCTGCCTTACAAGATTATTGAATGCAGCCGATAAAAGTGCAGAGAAAGACTGTTTAATACGGCTATGCAGCAAAATATGGTTTATTTTAAACAAGTCTCTGCGAATGCAAGAGAATGATACCCAGCTAATTAACAGGTTAAAGACTGAATTAGATGGGGCAAGTAAAAATCAGGAAATATTGAGAGCAGAATTGGATGTATGCCAAAAAGACATGCAATTAAAATGCAGAGACTTTGATACTCAGTTATCCAAAAGCAAGAAACAATTTGAAGATAGTGAGCAAGAATTGGCACACTTAAAAGCCTTAGTGGATCACATTAGACGGGATAAAGATGAGGTTGTTTCAGAGATGCAGATTTTACAAAAAGAACATTGTGAAAAAGAATGTGATCTCCAGAGCGCAGAACAAGAAATGATTAAAATGATTCAAGAAAGGGACAAGAGAAATAAAGAGTTCAATGAATGCCAAATGCAAATGTGCGACATGCAGGAGGTGATTAATAAGATGAATGGTGAAAACAACTATTTGCAAGATGAAGCCAACAGACTCCTTAAAAAGTGCAAGGACTTAGAACAGCAAATGTGCATTCCCAGGTCCCAGGAGAGGCGGCAGGGTACCACATTCAATGGAGTGGAGGTGAATTCTAGCTCTGCCCAAAGAGCTAGTGCTCCAGTGACTGGGCCGGTGACTGAACTTGGTTGCAGCGCCCTTGGGGGATTTGATACTCCCATTGGGGGCAGCCACCAATATCATACACCTGAAAACAGGATTGAATCACAATGCATGCATTGCAACAAATAGCCCCATAAAAATAATGAAATCCATTAAAGCCCTGATCAAACCATTTAAAAAGGGAGGTGAATGCTGCATTGAGGATCACTTAGAAGCGGTGCATGACATTTTTAAAGCACTCCAGATACCTAAGGAACAGTACAGACAATATTCATTTTAACTTTAGATGCCCCGACGGCCAGCATCATAAGGGGATTAAATGAACAGCAGAATATGACATGGTCGGAGTTTGAAAAAGAAATTAGGCGTCATTTTTCTCCTTTTCAGTCATTGCAGGAGGCAAAGAAAGTCGCGTACACAATTACTGCTGGACCTAATACATCTCCTCGCCAATTTTTACAAGACTTAAAAAGAGCATTTTCTCGCTTTGATGTATCTTTTGACTCAAATTCCAATGAGTTTAAAACTGCATACTTCTATGGGCTACAGAAAGACATCATATCCCAATTGGTCCGTGAATTTGACCGTGACAAGTCCCTTGAATGGATTGTACATCAAAGCACAAAACTATATGAGGTACTCTATTGTCAGGGTAGAGAAAGTGATAAAATGAAAGATACTAGACCTAAATCTAAAGAACCCTCAGCCACAGTAATGGAAATCAGGTCAGCCAAAATGTCCCTTGAGTCTGCTCAAAGCCAAGGTAAAAATAATGTGACACCTGAACAAAGGGGTAATCAACAAAGATCGCCATTTCCTGTACCAATGTTCCAATCACATGATCCTAGTAATAGAGAGAGGTACATCAGCCCTAGGTATTTAGGGGACAGACCCCGGGTAGGATACCGGCCTGATATGGCAGGTATGAACAATAACCAGAGACAAAATCAAGATCAAAGAAATGATGGTCCCTACCAGTCATTGGGGACACAGAGCAGATTTGATCCCAACACCATGAGATATGGTAATCAGGATAGGCCCCGATATGTGGATCGATTTACTGATAATGGAAATCAACCTAGGGGCCAGTAGCCACAATCTGAGAGACAGGACATGAGGCAAAACGTGAACTACAGTCCACGCCAGTACAATGATTCTCCACCAGGGGACTATAATCAAAGGATGGGTGCAACCGCTCCCCTCCACAAATGAATCAAGAGTTCAGAAACCATCCCAACCGACATCAATCACCTGAGAGGTATCAGAATAGATCCAATCAGGGGGAAAACAACCAATATCGACCTAGGCCACAGAAAGAGGATCCTAGAGAGATGGAAAGGTTCCAATGCCTTGAGGCCCAAGTGAAAATGTTAGCTGAGCAAATAGGAAAGCTCTGTACAGCGCAAAAACAACCTTCCAAAGAGGGGGCTGATGGCCATAGCATTGACCGGGGGGATTCTGAAAAGTGACTAGGTACTCATGATAACTGCAGTGCCAAAATGACAGATTGCTCTGATATAACTTTGCATAACGACTCTGAGATGCCTAATGGATTAAAAATGAAAGTGCCAGTAAATGAACTTGTGACAGAAAGTGCAAATACTTCTAAAAAAGAGGTACGGTTTAACCTGGAGCTAAATAAAACAGTAAAGATTTGCACAAATGAAAAAGAAACATTAGGAATTTCAAAAGAACAAAGGGACCGATTTAAGAAAAATGACTCATGCATGGGGAATACCAGTGAACAGGAAGTAAGTGGGGATGCTATAGCTCCTTCCCTGGGCAAGCAAAACAATGACCAAACACAGACAGAAAAAGGAAATACTCACAAGGAGGGTACAAGTCAATCACCTGAAGAATTCTTTGAGCCACATATTTTTGAAGAGGCTGAAAGGGCTGGTATCACACTAAATGATCACAAATGCACAGAATTAAAAAATGACAAATTGCTGAATGATGTTGTTACACATGTTCAGTTGGAGGATTGTAATGTGGTCTCTGATGTTACCCAGATGGATGGGCGAACAGTGGCCACACTCAAAAAAACCTCTGATCATGGAGAAATGAATAAAATCTCTTGCGCAGAAATAGGTAAAAAGGAGGGAAAAATGTCTTTCCATTTACCAATGTGTTTAGCCAAAAGTGAAAAAGACCTGAGAAAGGTGAGCCCTGAAATCAGTAAGAATTCACATTTCTTATGTGTATTAGAGGAAGTTGAGGACAGATATTATGCACCCATCACTGTAGAAGAAAAATGCCACACCTTTGCTATGATTGACACTGGCGCACAGGCCACAATTATGTCCAAGGAGCTGGTAAAGAGTATCAATGAAGGGAGACCCCCACAGAGTCAGAACACAGTGAAGGAAAATCAAGGCCCAGTGCATAACTTTAATGGGGAGGAGATGCCCATCATAGGTGTAACTGAGGTTGACATAAAAATAGGAAAGCACAGAATGAAACAAGAGGTATTGATCACATCTATTTGTGAAATTCCATTTCTGATGGGGACAGATTGTCTGAAAAGATTGTCTCCTCTAATAGATGGGGTGAATGGAGTGCTGTGGTCCTTAACCAAAAAACCATTGAGGCCTAAGAAACTAAAATCACAAAACAGCAATATAAATGAATGTCACACCGTTGCCAAAACAAATGATGCTGTGGAGGTATATCTCCAGAATAGCTGCATACCTAGTGTCACTGTTATATTAATGTGTCAAGACAAAATGCAGAGCGACAATGAAAAACTACCTGTACAAATATACTTGGACCCAAGGAAAAATTGGCAGACTGCCATAGATGAGCACACATTACGTTTTTATTTAAAAGAGAAAACATGCAAACAGAATATTGCTCCTAAAACAGATTCAGAAAAACACATTACCACTCTGGCAGAAATACACATGGAAGATGAGCAACCATGGGTTCATGTTGGTATAAATGACTATTTTAAAACAATAAAAGCCACTTTAGCGCTTGAACATGAAAGGAGTTTCATTAATGAGAAATTGTTGCAAAAAATAATGGAAAGGGAAGAAATCCCGAGATTTAGGATTAAAAACCAATATGTTTCTGGGTTGGATAATCCAGACTTTGAAAACCGAATTGCAGGCAGATGCATGCTTAAAATTAGCATTGGGCAGAAAACAATTTACCATAATGTATGGATAGTGAGTGGAGCACAAAATGAATTTTACATGGGAAATGACATCATGCACAGAATGTGTATGGTGTTAGATTTCCTTAATCAAAAAATCTGGTCACGCCTAGGTGGTCCGGCACCTGAATTTGAAGACAAAAGAAGGGCTTATCATTGTGCACAACTGGTTCCTTATGCAATCGAATTACAAATGAGGAAAGATACTATTATTCCTGCATTTACAAAACAGTTTGCAATAACACTGAAATGCAAAAATGGACAGCAGATGAAAGACTCTGATGCATTTGTATACCTGAATGAATCCATAAAACAGCAAGGCCTGGATTATGAATACATTCCATTGGTAGATATTGGTGAAGGATCTGTAAAAATTATGGTAAATAATAAAGGTTGTCAGGATATTCATTTAGAGGAAAACTCCCCATTAGGAATGGCCATACAAAAATCACATTATACGGCAGATTTAAATAACATGGTGATTGGAAATATTCCTGAAAAGTATGTAGATGCCAAGGGTGAGTTACCAGAACACCTGGACTCTCAGCCCAAAGGAATATTTAAAATTCATTCTGTGTATCCTTATGATTCGAATAAGACAGTGTGCTGCCATCAAGAGGATTGCATAATATTTAATTTAAATGAAAATGAAACAGAAAATCAGCCCATTGAAGTGGAAGCTGATATGCCAAAATATTTAAAAGTGGCAGCTTTACAAAAAGACACAGCCACACAGTTAGAGGAAAGCGCCGAGATTCCCTTACCAGAAGATTTTCCAGAATTTTCCAAAATGGTAGAAGAGCAGATCTCCTTAGCGGATGCATGTGAAAGCAATGAAGAGAGGGACAATCTGAGGGAGATATTTATGGAGTTTAAGGATGTATTTGCAAAAGATGCTTATGATTGTGGTTTAACTGATTTACATGTGGCCACACTACCAGAAGGGTGTAGCAGAAATCCAGTGTTTGTACGCCAGTATAGACTACCGCTGACATGTTTAGAATCATTGGCAGAGATTATTAAAAATTTGGAATCGCGGGGAATCATCAGGCCCATTCATAGCACATCCAATACACCTATTTTAGGTGTGTTAAAGCCAAATGGTCAATGGCGGCTGTGTGCAGACTTGAGAGAGTTAAATAAAAGAGTACCAGTATCTAGATGGCCACTGCCATTCATTGATCAGGGCCTAGCTCAGGTACATGGTTCAAATGTATTTACCACATTAGATCTCACCTCTGGATATTGGTGCGTGCCATTGGCAGAGGAGATACAACATTTATTTTCCTTTACATTTGACAGGACTCAATATGCCTGGCTTAGAGCCCCGTTCGGGTACATCAATAGTGGGAGTGAATTTGGCATATTTTTGAGAAAGGCCATGCCGGATGCAGCGGAAAGAGGAACAATAGTTTATGTGGACGATGTCCTGATAAAAAATGAAAGCCTGAAAAGCCATTTTGATGAAATAAGACATGTACTTGGCCAATTGCAGAAAGCAGGCGCCAAAGTATCTTTGCAAAAAGCACAATGGTGCAAGAAAAAAGTGAACTTTCTAGGGCATGAAGTGACTGAACATGGGCTAAATCCACAAAAGAAGAAAATAGAGGCCATACAAAGATTAAAAGATCCTAAAAATGTGAAAGGAGTAAAACGTTTATTAGGGATGACTGGCTATAACAGAAAGTTCATTGAAAATTATGCAGAAATCACTCAACCATTGACTAAACTGCTTAAACTGAATACTCCCTGGAAATGGGAAAAAGAGCAGTCTGATGCAGTGGCTAGATTAAAGGAATGTCTTGTAAAGGCACCATGTTTAGCATATCCCATAAAGGACAGGGATTTCTTTATAGAAATAGGTTTTTCTGAACATTGTATGTCAGCAGTGTTATCACAAAAACACGATCTGAATCACAAAACCATTGCATACGCAAGTAAGGCATTTTCCCAAGTTGAAATGAAATTTAATGAATGTGAAAAGGCCCTATTAACCACTGTGTGGGCGCTACAACATTTCCGCCCCATTGTTCAGGGAGAAAAGGTAATTATTGAAACAAATCATCAACCTTTGCAATTTTTAGAGAGTAAAAGAAGTAGATCAGGTAATCTAGCGCAATCCAGAATCACTTCATGGACGCTGGCATTACAAGGTTTTCCCGTAGAAGTGAGATATGGACAAAATAAAAAGAACCCAATTGCTCAAGGGTTAGCTGACTTACATGACTGTGCAGCTGAACAAATACCAAATGAAATGGAAGTAGAAACTAGTTTGCAGGAATTTGAACAATCACCACACAAAGCTTTTGATGAAAAAACATGCAAGGATTTGCCAACTGTATATGTGGATGGTTGTGCTTTTCACATTGAAAATGACAGTAATAAACAGTTAGTGGCAGGAATAGGAAATGTCTGGTTGAAATGTGAAGATGTCCCCAGTATAGGGATGAGGATTGGAGATAGGAGCAGTCAGGTGGCGGAATTGACAGCCATTTATAAAGCAATTGCTACTGCAGTTGATAAAAAGTTCAGTGAAATTGTCCTGGTGACTGATTCTGACTATGCACGGAATAGCTTTGTGGAGTATTTGCCTGGTTGGAAAGCAAGAGGCATGGTTACATATAACAAAAAGCCACTTAAGCATGGAAAAATTATACAAGCCATAGACAAATTGGTGTCAGAGAATAAGTTAACAATATACTGGAGAAAAATTTGTGGGCATTTAAAAACACCAGGAGAGGATAAGGAGGGAAATGATAAGGCAGACCACCTGGCTAAGATTGGGGCTGTGATGGGAGAATTGCTACCTATCGATTATTTAATGGGTGAAATACAAATTGATGCAGTCACACGTTCTAAAGCACTAAAGAAGGTAGATCAACCGGTGGTGCAGTGGAGTCATGACACGCCAGACCAAGATTTGATTGAGGCACAAAAGAATGATCAAATGTTGGGAATCTATTATAATCATTTGATAGATCCCGAACAAAATCCTTTAACAGAAAATGATTGTATGGGAAAAGAAGAGTTGAGGGTGCTATTAAAGAACAAAACACGAATTAGATTACAGGATGGACTCATGATTAGAGAGTCCATAACAGGACAAATACAGTGGGTAGTACCCCTTTCATTCAGAGGACTGATGCTACACCATGCACATGATGCCATAACTGCAGGCCATAGAGGTTCACAAAAAACATTAGAAATACTAAAAGATTATGCTTACTGGCCACATATGTCCCAAGATGTGGAATTATATACTAGAGGATGTCTAGTATGCGCCCAATTTAAACCTGCTTCACCAATGCATAGAGCACCATTGATGAAAAGAGGCCTAACTCTCCCATGGTCAGATTTGCAAATAGACTATGTAGGTCCTTTAAAAAGGTCGAGCAGGGGACACCGTTATATTTTGAGTGTGGTATGTTTGATGTCGAAGTGGATTGAATGCATTCCTGCACCAGATTGTAGTGCGCAAACAGCAGCCACATTGCTGGTGAACCATGTGTTCTCAAGGTTTGGGTTGCCACAAAGAATTGAGTCAGACAGAGGAAGTCATTTCACAAGTACTCTAATGAGTAAGGTATGGCAAATACTAGGTGTGAAAAGGAAACTACATATCGCATATCGGGCGGCGTCTTCAGGTACAGTTGAAAGAAGCAATAGGTCTGTTGTGGATATTTTAAAGAAATTTGTGGCAGAAGCAGGTTCCAGCTGGGATTTACGTTTACCGTTGGTTTTGATGGCAATCAGGTCAACTCCTGCCAAAGCAACAGGTGTTAGCCCCCATGAGGTCTTGACAGGTAGGAAAATGGTGTTACCACAACACCTACTATACAGAACACATGAGCAGACACTTGTGAGTGCATCCACAGTTCATGAATATATTGATGAACTGAGGAGGCATTTGCAACATGCATTTGCTTTTGTGCAGAGAAATCTGGAAAGAGCTGCTGACAGTGCAAAGTCTTATTATGACAAAAAGACATCAGTAAAGGAATACAGTGTAGGGGATCAGGTGTACAAGTTTCATTTTGGAAAAAGTAAACAGAAAAATTCTAAATTTCTAGCAGCCTGGCAGGGGCCATTTCGAATTATAGATAAGGTCTCTCCTGTAGTTTATAAAATTTTGAAAAATGAAGGTGAAACGGCAATAGAGCAGTTTGTCCATGTAAATCAAATCAAACCATGCCATCCCAGACATGAGATCAGGCAGCTTGAGCATGTAGAAACAGATAAAGTCCCTTGAACACAAAAAGAGGAAATAAATGGGTGCAATCAGGAGGAGTGACAAAGAAGTAAAAAAGTTGATTGTTATAATGGCACATAAACACTGTAATATATGTAAAAATATATAATATAAAATAAATAGATAAATAAATAAATATATAATGGAAGCTCATGGTTGGTGTGCAGAGAGAAAATGTATTAAATATTGAATGCTGTTTTATATGTGCTTGTTTTCTTTTAACTTGTGTTTAATTTCAGAAAAAAAAAAAAAAAAACGAAATATTTTTACCAAGCATGTTTTATTTTTGGCAAAAGGGTGAAGTTAGTATGGTGCTATGTACTTAATTTGTTTATTTTCTATTTGATTTAGAAGATTAACATTATTTGGTCGGAGGTTCCGGGATCAGAGCCCACGGGAGACGATGGAGTCCTGGAGTCCCCTGGATGAAGACCAAAAGATGCCTGCCTCCAGGTGGAGGTGAAGACAAGATAACCAGAATGCTAAAAAAAAGATGACTCCTATGGATCTAAGATTGCCAAGATGAAAGTGTACTCGAATGAACCAAATAACATCGCTGGACGGGACATATCAGAGGCAGACAAGAGTCCTGACATATGGAGTTCCACGGATTTATTATTTTAATTATTTATTTTAATTTGTTATATTAATTATTTGTTTTGGTTAGTTGTTTTATTTCATTGTTTTTAATTGACTTGTAAAATCTAAACTTAGAGTAATGCCACTTCCACTGAGAAGGCAAATGTAGAACATTTTGTAAACTAATGAACTCAGATGAATACTGTGTTGATTGCAACTTTTTCATTGATGCACATGAATATTCATTTTGTTGGATTGCTATATTGTGAAAAGAAAAAGAAAGAACAAGTTGTTTTTAGGAATTGGCTTGGATTGTAGCCAAGTTCTAAAAACAAAAGGAGGGTATGTAAGGATATTTGGCGTGTTACAGCACAGAGTACAGCACTACTGCACAGGTAGCAATTTATTTTTGATGCAGCACCAAATGCCTATGGTGCATTGCTATATGTGTTACCAGATTAACAAGGAAAGACAGGCTATTCAGTCAAAAACGATTTTAACATATAAGATGCAAATCTATTTTTACAGTTAAAAGCACACGTGCACATTCAAAAATGCACACTATTTTTCACCTGAAATGCCTATGGTGCAAGAGACACATTTGAAAATTAATAACTAACATTACTCATAAATAACCTGACTAATAAAAATTGAATTTAACATAACCCACTAATAAAAATGTGTCTCCACTGCAGAAATAGGCCTACTCTGAAAGTGAACTTTTAAACGCACATTCATTTTTTTTTTTCGTTTTCTCTGCTGCTCTGTCCACATAACTACAGGAAGCAAAAGGGCTCGAAAGAACAGGAAATCAGTTGGTTACAAAGTATTACTATAAAAATGAGCCATTGTGTAGAGAGGGAGGAGATGGCATGATTGATTCTGATTGGAGCAGCGTCATAACAAGTATCATGCTAGAGGCAGTGATTAGGGTTTTGCTGGGGGGAGTTTGAGGAGAGAAGGACAGTGGAGATTTGGAGAGCTGGGAGAAGAACCTGTTTTTTCCTGGTTGGAGCATTTCTGCTGAAAAAGCTGAGAGTTCCAGGCAATGACCCCGGTTTGAGAATGAAAGGCGCTCCTTTTCACTGGGGTTAATCTTCAAGGGAGCCACATTCAGAAAGAGAACAGCTGAAGAAAACTCGGGCTGAACAGATAAGGTAATTACATAAGTGTGGGAGCTGAGTGTGTACGAGAATATTCAGTCAGAGTAGGAAAGGAGATTCCGGTGCCTTAATCACATGTTAATGTTGCAAATCGAGTTCTTTTCTCTGCCACTCTCTTTTCAGTGTATCACAGACAATGCTGTTACTGTGCTATTTTATTTATTTCTGTAAAGAGTGAGATCGTGTTTAAATGCAACTTTTATAATACAGAAAAATATTTGAAAGCAGACGGGTGGTGTATTTTATATTTACCAATACAGTGCTGATGATGAGGGGAGATTTTTAAACAGTGCAATTGTCATTTTAAGACAGATGTGTGCATGATCATATTCAGTATGGACAGTTGAGAGTGATTGTTTATAGCATAGCTCGTTGGAGGTACATGAGCCAACGGGAAGAGGGACTCTCTGGACATAGTTCCCTACCGTATATAAGGTAGTGGAAATTACCACAAAATTACCACGTATAGCTCTCTGTCGTAAATAAGTCAGTGAGATCGCCCATGGTGGCACACTAACACTAACACTGAAAATGTGGTATTCCTGAAATGTAGGTCTGAGGTCTCTCTAGTGATTACACGAAAAATCTAAGCAAAGATAAGGGATTCTGGACATTGGGGCCACAAATAAAACAAGGGAATTATGCTCACCAAAATACCACCAACCACGCATACCAACCACGCATACCAAATATGCATGTCTGGGTGCTGAAATAATGCATGTCCACTGTATTATTGTTGCACATGGCCCAATCTGAATACAAGGAGTGATTATTGCTAAGTTATTTTTCGGCGGTAATAAAATACCGTCAGGCCCCAAATCTCCACAAAATACCCTACAAGCCCCACATTTCTGCACCGTAAATCGATGCCGGGAGTGCCTGCTTTCTATATAGGTCTAAAGCTGAAGACATTGCGCTGATGCTGTGTTTATTGAAGAACAACATAGTTGCCCCACTGTACTTCTCCAAAGTAACGTTCACTTTAGTAATCTGATCAGGTTAGCTGCCATTCTCTTGAAATCTGACCCCAGATGATCAAAATATTTTACTTGTTCTAGGATGGTTCCTTCGGCTATTGTTTGCAATGGGCAATGAAGGGAGTATCGCGGCCTGAAGACCATTACTTTAGTCTTTTCAGTATTTAATTTAAGATGCAATTCAGCATATTTTTTCTGAAAGACATTTAGTGAGGCCCTGAGGCCTTGCATAGAGGTAGAGAGGATAACAGCATTGCCTGCATAAAATAAGGCAGAATATTTTTCAAATCCCATTTTTGGTCAGTCCAAGCACTCTTTCAATAATGCATCAATAACCTCCTGGACGTAGATGCTAAAGAACAGGGATGCCTGTGTGGACCACTGCCCCACACCAATGTTCACATCAAATAAAGGTACGAACTCTCCTCCCATTCCAAAATGGATTACGGACTGATTTTCAGAGTACAACAGCTTGATCAACTGAACCAACTCTGGCGGAGCCTGAATGGATGTTAATATAATTTGCCAAAGAATATTCCTTGATACAGTGTTATTTGCTGTTCTAAGATCCATAAATACAGCATACAACTTCATTTTCCTAAGGATGCTGTACTTCTGGATCAGCAGCGAAAGCATAAAGCAATGATCAGTAGTACCCCTATTCCTCCTAAAGCTGGCTTGTATGTCACTAATTATATTATTTTTGTCTGCCCATTCTTGCATGCGGTTCACGATTAACATGCCCAAGCTTTTGCCAGCCCTGTCAGGCAGAGAGATGGGGCGGTAATTGGCTGGGTAATCCCTGCCAGCCTTTTTATATATGGAGACATTTATATATATATATATATATATCCTTATAACACAAAAGTCAAGCAATGATAATACATAACAATATAACAGTTACAATATGATATAGTTTTCATAAAAATATCTTTCCAAATGTAATAAATGATAAAATTCATAACTAAATGTTCTCCTTTATACAATAAAGCCCAAAATTGTTCACTGACCAAATACTGCAGGTCATCTGATAACTTTGCATAACCTTTTTTATAAATATCAATCAAAGTCTGTCAATAGATGTCTAGGTCAATATTTGTTTTGCATAGCCTACATAGGAGTTCCGATATTGGTATGGATTGCTGTGCACCAATTCGAGATAAGGTAGGAAGTTGCTCTAATGTAAGACACATTATGAAGTATCTTACCTTATTATTTTGTAAATTTTTTATATAGGTACAAGGTGAATCCACAGGGAATCCTTGCAGGATATAACTCTAGAAGGATTATTTGGTACTTCTAAAATTTCGATCTCAAACGCCATCTTTTTTCTTTATCTGTTTACATTTCACGTCTAAATTATCATCAGCAGATAAAGAACAGCCTATTTTGTTAAGAAATTTCTGAATCTCCTCAGTCCATGTTTTTAAAGCTAAATGAGGTGTGTTAAAACCAATTTGATTTACAAAGTAAGAATAAATAGAAATATAATTATTACAATTTCCTAACATGTTTAGATAAAAGACACACATTGTTTTTTTTTGTCTGTGTAACAAGAGAAGTGAGTCCTGATTTGTTACAAATCGCCTCTATAGGTACTGATCTAGAGAGACCTAAAGCCTTCTGTCAGCGGTTACCCTCCAAAATACATAACCATTTAACTTCCTTTACAGTGAAATTGTCAAGGCCATATAGAATACTAGATGCTATGCAAGATTTATATACTGACAATAGCCCTGCAATAGATTGACCACCCCCTTTTTGTATATAAGACTTTATAGCCTGAAACCTGGCCATAGCCTTTTTTATAATAGAACTTGATAGTACCACTTTGTCAATCATATTAATGATAGGAATGCCATGATACATATATGTAGATACTTCTTGTAAAGAAATGTTTTCGATTGCCCAGTTAAATTTCTTTATTCTTTTCCTATTTGACTTAAAAGTATTTTTTTTGTTTTACTTAGATTAATCAACAGACTATGATTGGAGGAAAATTGTACTAATGTTATTTAACTGTGATGTAGACTGATAGCAGTTTGATCCAAAATTATAATGTTGTCCACTTAGGATAACCAAGCGATCGGACATTGATCTACTCAAGGAGTATGATTTTTACTAATTTAAAAAATGTTGTACAGATCTGCTATTTAAATAATAAATAAAATGTGTGCTAATGTGCAACCGTGTTTCAGTCCATGATTCATTTGTAATTGCTAGCTCATCACGACATCCTGATTAATTCGGATGTGCGTCCAGGAATCTGTATAAAGTGCTTTAAGAAAATATATAATTTTGGATGCAAACCCCAGTGTTCAATTTTTTGCCCATAATACATGACGTATCACTATATCAAATGCTTTAGTAAAATCAATAAAACATATATAAAGTCTTAGATTTAGAAACCAAAGTCGACTGTATAAAATGCATTCAAGTCCAAACATTCGGAAAGGATACTAAATCCCTTTCTAAAACCTGTTTGTTGGCATTTTAACATATTTACCTTATATTCATTAAATAATTCAATAATTCTATTTTAATTATTCATTATTATTATTATTTGTATTAATAATTGAATTACATTCAATAATATAACATAAGAGCAACTAGTCAAACATGATGGAACTTGAATTGATCATAGCTAACAATCAATAATAAAATCCCTTTCTAAAACCTGTTTGTTGGCATTTTAACATATTTTCCTTATATTCATTCAATAATTCAATAATTCAATTTTAATTATTATTATTATTAATTATTATTATTAATAATTGAATTCCATTAAATAATATAACATAAGAGCAACTAGTCAAACATGATGGAACTTAAATTGATCATAGCTAACAATCGATAATTAGTCGGAAGCTGCCTTCTTAGAAATTGGAATAAGCAATGAATGCCTCTAGCTTTCCGGAATCAAACCAGTTTCAACAATCTTCTGAAAGATCATAAATAGTATGCGTGCCCAAGTTTTACAATTATTTTTAAACAATGCATTTGGTAACCCATCAGTGCCGGGTGCCCTTGAGGGTTTTATCTGCAAGATCACACATTCAATATCCTCCACAGTAAAAACAAAAATATCTTTTTCATCTATATCCCAATAGTTAGCTGTTTTAACTGGTGCATTCTCCCTATAATACATACTGTGAATATAAATTTTCCATGCATCATTAGAAATAGGGTTATGTTCAAGTTTACCCAATTTGGCATTATGATCTTTATTATAAATATGCCAAAACCTGCGCATGCCCTTACCCCTAAATGTCCTACATATAATTTGCCATTGTACAGAGGCAACCGAGTCTTTATGTAATTTCAGCCAATTTTCAAATCTTAACCTTAGTTTCTTTATAGCACATGATTGCTCACCCTGTTCTATGTCACTTTTTAAAATTGTTTAATGGCAGAATGCAGTTGTAATTTCTTGTTAGGTACTATGTAGTCATAATCACTATTCCTTTCTTTGGCTTTAGAAATTGATTTCTTTTGATAGTTCTCAAATGCATCATAGAAAGAGTGCATCCTGCATAAACATTCTCCATATCAATAAACTTAATGTGTCTTCACTCCCAATACTTTCTTCAATAATCTTGTTAAATTTTAAGAGATTTTTTTCAGTTCACATTATTCTACTCCCTGAATTGTTGAAGAAATAATTCCCAATAAGTCGTTCCGTGTTATTATGTTGGCATTTAGCCAAAGAAAATTCCACTACCACATGATCACTCAAGTCATTAGGGATTAGGTGAAAATGTTTTACCTTTACATAACCGTATTCATTTGTTAATGCAACATCTATCCAGGAATAACAACTACCCTTGGTCCAAGTATAAAATAGACCATCCTTACAAACATTAATCAGTTGATTCATCTGATTTGAGCAGATAAAGGTCGACCATACATTATTTCCAATTTCCATCTCCTCAGACTCAAATCCATTTGCTTGTACTCCATAAGGATTCTCTCTAATACAACCATCATAGGAGGTACAATCTTTCTTATCAGAAAAGATCAGTCTGTGGAAGTTTAGATCACCCCGAATAAAATATGGGCAATTCACATACTCATTTTTCAATGTTTCTAATAATAATTCAATAGGAGCTATTATCATTTCAGATTAATCATTGCCAGGTGTATTATAAACATTTATAAGCAAGGTACGGGTTTTCACTTCTTTAACTATTGGCCCAATAATCATCGGCAAAACATATTCACTTTGGAGTAAAACTGAAAATGCCACCTCTTTTATATGTGAGGCTATTCCAATAATTAATCCACCATATGGTCTTCCTCTCAAATTTTGTGTGCCATTTTTTGTAAAATAAAAAAGCTGTGAGAGTAAACTCACTTCAATAACCAGGTCTCCTGTAAAATAAATATGTCTGAAGTTAATAAATAATGTAGACCTTGCGAGTTATAAAGGAAAGAATTAAAACCTCTCATGTTCCGTGATCTTATGATCAAACGATCTGCATTGGCATCATTCAGTCATGCCACATCACCAAATTCCGAAATGTCAGTTTCCAAAACATTATGATTTTCCATAGGATTAACATTAGAATATAGAGCCGTACAAATCTTCGTAACAATATCATTGATAGTATCAAGAGTCGTGGGATCATTAGAACTTCCCGATCCCAATTTTCCAAGTGAGTTACCCTTTTGTATTGACTCAACACATTTCACAAACTCAAATCCCATGTCTAAAAAATGCACGGCTTGAGACATAATGAGCTCAGTGATAATCGAATATACAAGGTGTATTACTGACCAATTTGCCTTCCAGGACACACTTGGCATTTCTACCAGTGTAACTTCATGGGTAGAAATCCCCTTCAAATGTGGGACTTGGTGTATTAGCTCAAGGACATTAGATCTAGTCAAATATGGGCTTGCTGCCATAGCATATGCATCTACAATCTTTATCTTTTTTGACATGACTTTACCAGGTCCAGTAAGCATTGATTTAAGGTCCACCAACGACTCTCTGTCAAGGGCCTTGAATTTATTTTGCTTGACCTTATTTAAACCTATAATTGCATTATCTAGTTCATTTGCTATGCAACTTGTGGGATAAGGGGCCACCTTTTGTTTTTTAGAACAACATATTTTGGTCACCCCTGCTAGTCCCCCAGACTGTCTAATTAAGTTATCTACAATAGGGGGTTTCAAAGTTTTAGATAAGGGCACAATACACTCACCATTTTTGGTTGTTACCCATGATCCATGAATAGCACTTTTGTGTTTTTTCAGTACTTAGTTTCTGAGCAACAGTCAGAACAATTTCAAAGCCTTTATCTGTGTCAATACAAATCATATTTTTGCAGAAATGAAGTGCCTTAATCTTGTGATGCTATTGGAACATGAGGGTGGCGTCCTGCCACACAAATTCTTATGGGTATTGATCTGCATTCACATTCAATGCAGAGTTTGTACCATTTGGCATGTCAAGTATCAAAGAAACTGTATACTTGTGTTAGATGGAAGTGTGAACAAAAGAAAAACCTATATATAGAGACTAAAAGCTAAAAGCTGATGTCAAATAGACATGGGCTTGGTTTCCCATAGTATTATATATTTTTTTTTAACAAAAACCTGCCTAATATTTGGCAGACATATTAAGAAAAGAAGAGAACAGAAAAAGCAAATATAGAAAACAATCAAAATTATTCATAAATGAACATAGGTATGTTCATAACAAGGGGATAACACCTTGTTTCCAAGGTGTGCTGGATATTGGTGTAAGAGGATTAGAAACAACAACTAGGATAAAGAAAGAATAATTCTTCCAAAAGAACATGAGTCATTTGTTCGCTTAGACCAACAACTAGGATGTACTTGTGAAAACTAGCTCCAGTTTACTGTTTACAAATTCACTTTTTAAGTGCCTTGTGAGCATAGGGGGGCTACTCTATGAAAGCATGATTCAGATGTGTTTTGTATAGAGGTTATCCCCGGTAACATTCATGACTGAACAACTGCCTTGCATTTATGTATATGTATTGACATACCTATGTTCATTTATGAATAATTTGGATTGTTTTCTATATTTGCTTTTTCTGTTCTGTTGTTTTCTCGATATGTCTGCCAAATATTAGGCAGGTTTTTGTTCCAAAAAACGATATAATACTATGGGAAACCAAACCCATGTCTATTTGACATCAGCTAAATAAACAAGCTTTTAGTCTCTATATATATGTATTTCTTTTGTTCACACTTCCATCTTACACAAGTATACAGTTTATTTAATACTTGGCATGCCAAATGGTACAAACTCTGCAGTGAATGTGAATGCAGATCAATACCCATAAGAATTTGTGTGGCAGGACGCCACCCTCATGTTCCAATAATTTACAGCTCTGAAGTCCTTCCACACTCCTTGAGCCATCCCTTTTGTTACTTAATCTTGTGATGCTACAGAAACTTCTGCACAATTTTTTCAAACCATTCTCCCATTTTTGTTTACTAAATGTTTCCTTTTTTTTGCGTTTATTTCCTTTTGGGGGAGATAATGGTCAGCCTTAGGCCTGTTGTAATGGCCTCTTGTCTGGTTTTTATAACAGATTCGGTTTTAACATTTCTAACTTCTTCATTTATCCCCCTGTTAAGTTGATTCAGACATAGTTGAAGAGCTTTTTGAGTCAACCTGCAATCGGGAATAATAATAATTGAAGGATTCAAAATGTCCTCCTGTGTCGATAATTCCCTTGTTTTTTCCGTAACAGAGAAGTCATGCGAACAAAGTACTACTTCAACTAAACTAGTCAATCCCTGTTTAAACACTTGATGACCTTTATGCAAGCTATTTCATATTGTAAAAAATGCTTTTGATATGAACAGAAACTCAGCTTCCAAGCAAAGGTCTAAATTTGAAGTATCCATATCCATAAAGCTTGTTTGATGTCTAGATGATAAGGTGAATACATCAGCTGCAATTTGGGTTAACTTTGGTCTCTTGGCCAAATCTGCAGCGGTAATTGCATTTTGCTCAGTGCTTAAAAAAATGTATTCTGATACCGTACAGCATTATTTTCTGCATTGTACTCTTTTTGTCAGACTCAGGCACATATTCAACAAAGAATTATTGTCAATCGGATTTTCTAGTGAAAAATCAGAGACGATTAATTCTTTATTAGTCAGCATTTATGCTTTTTAAATTGGCTTTTGCAGTCGGTTTTAAGAAAGCAGTGATTTTTCTTCTGTTGCTATCTTTGCTTATCACAGATGGTATCCATGATGCCAGCCACTACAGTTTTCGTGGGATTACTTATTTGTTTACAGTTTTTCTTTTTCAGGTTTCGAGTCATCGATAGTGCACGTGCACAGGCCGTTTGATCTGTACAGTGCAACAGATATTTCCGGCTAGCCACTGGCATGCTTATGAGTGGTGCAATGACCGGCCGCAAGTGATAGTATTTTAGAGGTGGAACAATAGTCGCATAACCGAGATACTGCAGTTATTGAAATAACAGGTGGAAGTTTACACGTATTCAAAAGTCAGGTTAGGATATAAAATGTGTGACTGACCATGGCATGGAAGCTTCTGCTACCTTCATGATCTCAGCGAACCACAGGAAACCACTTAACATGCCACTTTTTACACCATGCTCTGCACGGCAAATGAGACTTTAAAGGTGCTCTCAGAGTGTCTGTAGTAACTGTTCTGCCTCCTTTCCATTAACACCACAAAAAGACTTTGCTGTGTACTCCAACCACAGGAAACCACTTAACATGCCACTCTCCACGCCATGCTTTGCATGGCAAATGAGACTTTAAAGGTGCTCTCAGAATGCTGGTAAGCAGTGCTCCACCTCCATTTCAACGAACACCACAAAAAGACTTTGCTCTGTACTCCAACCACAGGAAACCACTTAACACGTCACTTTCTGCACCGCACTGCACGGGAAATTAGACTTTAAAGGTGCTCTCAGAATGCCGGGAGTAAGTGCTCTCATTAAACACCACAAAAAGACTTTGCTGTGTACTCCAAACACAGGAATCCACTTAACACACCACTTTCCACGCTGTGCTCTACGAGGCAAATGAGACTTTAAAGATGCTCTCACAATGCTGCTAGTAAGTGCTCTGCTGCCTCCATTCAACTAACAACACAAAAAGACTTTGCTGTGTACTCCAACCACAGGAAACTACTTAACACGTTATTTCCGTGCTGCGCTCCACACGGCAAATTAAACTTTAAAGGTGCTCTCAAAATGCTAGTAATAAGTGCTCTGCCTCCTTTCAATAAACACCACAAAAAGACTTTGCTGTATACTCCAACCACAGGCAACCACTTAACACTCCACTTTCAATTATTGCTTTTTGCCATGAATCTGGCATTTTCCTGGAAAATGTTATGGTGTTAAAAATTCTGCACAAGGCAGGGACCCAGATTTCCCCCTCTTCCTTATATAAATCAATTCGGTCAAGATCTGGCCCTGCCACCTTGCCACCCATTTGTGACCTCAGGCCCACGTCCACCTCCCCTGTGGTGAACATTACATTCCTGCTGCCCAGTACTGGCATCATCCTCCTGGTTATCATGCCTACAATTTCTTCCTCAAGACTCGAGCATAACTCAGAAAAATGGTATCGCCAAGACTCACTTGAAACACTGTAGTCCAAAGTCTAGTCCCCGTTAAATTTGGAATTGATGATCAGTTTCCAGAAAAGGACTGAGTCCCTATCTTGAAGTGCTTTGGAGAGAATTCGACAAATGTTTTACCGCATAATTTCTCTTGTTGGAGGCTATGAGCTTTTTGTATTCTGCCTTGGCTAAGTTGAGATTGATTTTGTTCACCTTAGATCCCTTATCAACACAGGCCTCTATTTTCCCATTGGCTATTCTACAATCTCCTATTATACTGAAAAACCCCGAAGAACCCTATGCTCTGGACCAGGGTATTACCATGCCAGTGTTTACTGAACAATTATCCAGAGGGCTCTATTCAGTTATTGAGTATCAAAAATATGTATTTGACTTGATACAGAATTTGGAAAAAATGAATTTATCATGTATAAATCAACACTCCAATTCACATTTAGGTTGCAGTTAGAGCAACATGTAAAACATTGCAGATGACCAAACTCATTTCTGCAATGAACAATTCAATCATTCGTCAACATACATTCTCATACACACATCTACATACAAAGGTACATCTAGAAAGACACACAAATGGCAAAAGGAAGAACATTTCATAATGTTGCAATGATTTAAGAACATGTCGTCAAATAAAGGAGTGGATCATGGGAATAGTTTTTCATTTTATTAGATCACATCTACAATCTTCGGTTTCCGAGCAATTTCGACGTGTTGGAATTATTTAATCCACGTCTTCATCAGGGAATAAAAATGTTGTATACCAATTGTCCAACCGTTGGTTCCATGGACAGAGAAATTATATCTGCAAATGAGTGTCTTGTAGAAGTTAGTCTGCAGACTCACCGCTTTGTAGGGGTCGTGTCTCACTCGCATTTAGTGTTATCATAAATATTTAGCCTGAAGTGGCTATGCTGGCCCAAAATGAGGCTCATGGGAGTGGTGCAAGTTCCAATTTCCCTGCACCTTAGCCAAGCCATGTGTGGCTTACAGGTCCTCATGAAACGAAAGGCATCCCGCGTCATGGCGATCTTGATTCTGTCATACAAGCAATTTTTTGGTGTTGCCTTTTTCTCTATGGTACCCATATTAGTTGAGATGTAGGGGATCAGATTCCGATTCATGCATTTGAACAATCTTTGTAGCGGGACTCCCCTCACCGCATATAGTCCTCAGATTTACGTGGATTGATTCACATATGGCTAGTTTTGCAGTTTTATCATTCATTTTGGACCACTTGAGTGCCTTGCGTACATGACCTGTTACCAAAATTGCATGCAGATGTGATGCTTGCAGCGATCCCTCTCTTATGACCCTGGCTCTGCAGTTCTTAATCTAAAGGGGTTGTGGTCTCTTTCTGATCTTTCCAGGACCTCAAAGCTCCCCAGCCTCGCCCAGGCATTGCCAGAGATCAATATATAATCGATATTAGAATTGCCATTATTACCTTCACATGTGTGTTTCGCCCCTGGTCCTGCCCCTTGGCGGCCATTGGAAGCTCTTAGCGTGATGTTAGCAAGTATTTGTGCTGTATCAATAGCTAATCGGTGTATCTTTTTGGGGTATGTTGCTGACAATGTGGGTATATCCCAAGAGCGGTCTTCATCTTACCATAACCCTTCCAGTTCCTTGATTGGCTCGAACTGGAGGTTTATATCTCCCGCCACAAGTGTACAATGTGCACGGTTGTTATTGTTTTCCTGTAGGGAGGCCACGTCATACAATGTTTACAACATCACCATCCCTGTTGTCCGGAGGGCCTATAAGAGGCATTGAACAGAGAGACTGCTTCCCGTTACTCATTCGAAATGATAGATACTGTAGGTAGAGTGAGTCAGTCTGACACTTCCCAACCTAGATGCAGATCAATCAAGATCAGAGGTCGCCCACTTGGTCTACCCTTGGGCCCTTTAGCAGCTGATATCGCAACTATTTTGTACCGGTGGTACTGGATTTGATCAATGGCCCATGTTTCTTGGAGTGCAACAACCTGGTACTTCTAATTAAAGTATTCCATTCTGCGTCGTCGATGACCCTAGCCACTCCTGATACATTCTACGAAACAAGACTTTACCCCTGAGGCTACACAGGGCAACCTAGGGCCCGGCCAGTCCACCTCTTTCAGATCACTTTGCGGCCAGGCCTGCAACCACCCTGCTCTAGATGTCTCGGGGGACCACCGTCTTGCTCCCATAACAACCATACCATGGCCACCTGGCAATGGCACTGGAGGTACCAAAACATTTGTTGTAAACTGTGATGTTTACATGAGTTTTATTCTCTAATTCGCTGGGGGGTATGTCCTTATGTCTATGCCCAGAAGCCCCTCCCCCAAATCCCATGATTTAAAAAACACCTGAACGAAGCCCAGCCCAGGGTTCGAAGACGGTAGTCTAGTACACCCGACAATAACTTCCCTAATACTCGAAAAAGACATCCCTTGGAATACTAAGCCAGTGCATTTGTTAACTTTTCTGGGTTCTCAAATGAATTGCCCTGAAGGCGAGGAACAGTGGCCATTATCACAGAGGGGCAAATCCGCCCATGATCACCGGGGCCGAGTGCTCTTTTAGGTCCAGATCACAGTTTTTCTGAGGTTTTAGTGTGATGAGGTTCAGACCTCAATCAGCACTGGGAATCTTGCTGGTGGGCCCCCAAATGATGTACCTGTCCTCTTGGTGGGACAATCAGTATGTGTGACCTTGCTTTATCTTTAAAGGGGTCTGAATTACCTTCGAGCTTGTTGCTGTCCTGTGATAGACCTGAGGGATCTGCTGGGTTTGGCCATCAACATTCAATGGTTGCCTAGGTACAAGGGTGCCCATGGCAACTGAAGCCACCCTGTCCTTAAGTGACTTTATTTCAACCACTAATTCTCTCAGGCAGCTCTAAATTTTCCCCGTAATGAGGAACTTATTTTCATGAAGTGCTGCTTCGACCATTGCATTGTCACACAGATTTTGGGAGCTTATTTAGACAGATTTTGGGAGCTTAGAGAAAGAGTGGTATGACAACCAGGGTCCCTATTGGCATCTATACCTTTTGTAATTTTCTTATTATTAACCTTCCTAACGTTTCCCCTATTTTCTGGTACCAGCCCCTTCACCATTTGTGGCTGAGCTCAGATTCGAGAGAATCTCATATCGGTTTGATAGTGGGACTGGGAGAGAGGCGTGCAGAGGTGCACATAACTCTTTCCCTTTCTCTCAATCTCTATTCTACTTGCGTTTATTATTGCCCTCTTCTGCTGTCCCCTCCTCGCTCGTAACCTCTACTCGATTAATTATAGTCTTTGGGCCTCTTTTTTTAGGGTACATTTCAATAAAATGTTTGTATGTTATCCTCATCCCCAGCACCAGTATTTTTTACTGGGAGTACATAGTTTGTCCCCCCCTCTTGTCTCAGCTGTGGGCATGCTGTAAATGGGACTAAAGTGTTGTCAACCTATCCATGCCTACAAAAAGGTCAAAGGCATTTGGCTTGCAGTGCGACGGGGTCAAGCAATACTGCCAGGAGGTCATGTACATCAGCCATAGATACACAGTTAGAATCCCCATTTTTGGTTTGGACCAGATTATTTGTGCCGGACCCTGAGTTGCGACTTTTTGGCAATATTACTGCTGGCGGTAATAGCGCCAAAAATGGGTGGAAAGGGGAGGTTGTTACCTCCATCATAAAGCAACCACCCACTTTCGACCCAAACTCTGCATTACGCGGAGCAGTAATGCGGTGGTAATTGTATTACTGCCGCATTTTTACCACTCTGCCCAACCCCTGATGAGGCCCCAAGTCCAGAGCACTCACCGCAAGGGGACGAATGACCACCTCCCAGCACTGAACACATTGTGCCTCCAAACACCTGTGGCCTTGACTGCGGCCTTCACCCTGGCGGGCTTTCAGTGAGTGGATGTAGGTTGCGGGGGATTGTGGCCAATCACCACTTCCACACTGCAGGTTCCCTGCACTCAGATTCCTCCCCCTTGCAGCGCCAAACACCGGCACCCTTGATTGCAGGCTTCACCCTGACGGGCCTTCAGTGAGGGGATGTAGGTCGGGGGGCAATGGCATCGGTCATGATAATCATATGCTTGTCAGGAACAAAAGGACAGAGTGGGAGCGCTTATGATGCTGGATTTGATGGTATCGAATGCAAATTGGCATGACGTTGACCACTTCGATAGAGGCATTTCCTTTTAGAATGAGCGGAGAGGTTTGGTTTTTGCTGAAACAGCATTTACAACTTGTTGTAGTACTCCGACAACCCCATGAAGTATCAGAGTTGCTTTTTCATGGTCGGACTGGAAGCCTTTATGAATGGTTTGACTAACAACACTTTGGGGCATATTTTAGAAACTGAGATGGTGTATCCTAGATATTCTACTTCAGGCATTTGGAACATGTATTTTTCTTTGAGCAATGTTAGTCAGCTGAGTTCCAGAGTGCATAGTACCAGAGCAAGAGTGGTGTTGTGCAATTCCTCGTCCCTCCCATAAACCAGGATGTTGTCTTGGAAAAAAGACGTGTGTGGAATGTTCCTTAGGAGGTTAGTAACGGGGCCCTGGGACACTGTGGCCACTGAAGAAAGACTGAATGGCATTCATGTGTACTTGAAGGTGCCTTCCGGCATCACTAAAGCTGTGAGGTATTTGGAGTTCAGATGTAAGCGGATTTGGTGATACGCGTGCTTCAGTTCCACCTTTGTGAAAATTCTTGCCTCTTGGATCAGTAATAGTAATTCATGATGTTTGGTAATGGGCAGAGGTCCGCTATGATGCTCATATTTAGACTGCAGAGGTCCACGCACATTCGCAATTTCATGCTGCCTTGCTTTTTCGTGAGGCCAATTGGTATTAACCACTTCATGGCACCACTGACTCAATGACAACCTGGTCTAGAAGCTCTGCCAGGAGTGACTTGAGTTCCTTCTGCACCATCAGCGGAACAGGCTTGACCCTGTGCTTGACTGGCCTAGCGTCTTTATGTAGCATATATCATATACACATACTGCTTTCACATTCTCAGTACCTCTTGAAAGATGTCCCTCTAGGAATTGAGTAAGCTTGATGTAGATTGTTGGTGGACAATGAATACCTGTTCAGGTAAGCATGTGTCTAATTTGATTTCCAGGCATCTGTGGTCATCCCAACCTAGGACAGCTGGGCGTTTCACAGACACATACACCTTGATAACTGCAGTGTGGTCCTTGAAGGATAGTGTGCTTTTCCTGAACCCAATCAGACCATATGCGCCTGAGTTAACATCTGGTGCATGTAGATGACCTTTACTCTTTGGAAGGTGTAATCAGAACCAGAATCCGACAACACTTTGGTGTTGGTTTTATCAATATTGATCATGCAACAGGGTTTCCTGCTCCAGGCCCCTTTATTCTCGAAGCTGAGTACGATCTGTTTGAACTGTTCACTGGGTTCATTGTTATCGGAGTTGTCCTGTACAGCCGCAACCATATGTTGTCTTCTAGTGCTGCACTTGGCAGGGAAGTGACCGATCTTGTGACACTCCACACACTCTCTGCCAGTTGCTTGACATGATCTATCACTGGCTACATGATTTCGATCGCTGCATCTGAAACATTCCATACTATTCCCTGGTCGCTTTTTATCTGGTGGACATATTCTTTGCGGGTCATCCCCTGGTCTGCATTCGGTGGACGATCTTCTTTCTCGCTCTTGTTTTGTGGGTCGCTTTCTCACTGTGCACACCTCTTGTTTAATGCTTGCTTGACTCACTTCTATTATGGAGCGCAATGATCATTTGACCGTTTTGATGATAGTGATTGCTGGCTCTAGTGTGGAATTGCAGCTCATCCTGACAGCTTCTTGTGTTTTGGTGTCACGACAATGCACCATGAGTTAGTCCCGGTTGAGTTGGTCGGCCATGTTGCGAAAGGCGCACATCCTCGCTTGCTCCTTGTAGGCTGGTTGTCTCTGGGAATAATTCTTTACTGCTTATAAAGTAATCCCATTGCTGACACCCTTTTGGTGTCTATAGCGCTATATATTTATTGATATCTCTCTCGGCAGAACAGCGCTGGAACAGCCTGTCTCTGTGTGTGCTACTGTTCTCTCCTCTCTTCCTCTCTCCTGTGTCGCGCCCCGCCCCACGCTTCATTGAAATTGAGATTGAGGGTTTGTCTTTTGATAGGGATCTACCGTTTCCCTCTTCTCAGCGGCCATATTTTCCTGCCTTCTCTTTAGCTGAGTGAGCTGCATACGCGCTCCTTCAACATTAACTTTTTGGCTACAACAGCCCCTCGGCCTCATGCCTGGTTGCAAATAGTCATGTGGTCTATACAAGCTGTAAAAGACCCTCACCCCACGGGAACCTCCCTTATTTCCTACGGCAGGTTACTTGGGCTTCCAGTTTGAAGGCGACATTGATCAAATTGTTCTGTTAATGAGAATGTGTGATGTTTTCAGAAATCTATTTCTTTTTTTTAGATGATGCAGATATTGATTTGTATGGCATTTAATAATATTAATACCAATGAAAAGAAGTAAGAGTGCTGCTTGCAATTATATTTCTAACGTTGTATAGAAGTAATGGAAGCATCTACATAAAATAAAGAAGCCTGTACTCACAAGAGAAGGCGCAATGTATGGCAGAGATATGTAATGTGCAATGTTTTACAGGCACAGCAGTTTCCATATAAGCTTCCGCATACGTGTTTGGCCGAGATAGAGTTGACTCAGAAATCGCCTAAAAATAAACAATGATCAAAAGCAAAGTGATGAGTGGTTTCTCTTAGCAAATACACCCAGTATTTCAAAAAAAATATTGAAATAGGCAGGATGAGAGCATAACCTTCCACAAAAAAGAAATGACCACAGTTATATCAAAACACCGGACTAGACTGTGCGTCATGCCAAGCTGTCATAAACAAGTGTAATTAAATCGCATTTGAAAATGTCAAATGTTTCGTAGGAACTGCCTCATTCAGCAGGAAAAATGATGCAGAATGTTCATGTAATGTCGGTACATTTTCTGCTCAAACCCCATGCCAACTTTAACGTTCAATCTTTGACCCAAAGCATGGCCCTAGGCAATCTTGGCGTAGTTGTATATTACAAAATAAATATTAGAAAAATATTGCAATGTGAAAGCTCCAAAATAACACATCAGTGACTATTCTTAGCAGCAAAACTGTACGAATGACAATACAAAAACGCGAGCAGATATCATATTTGAAATTTCTAACTTTTTAATAACAATATACCACATAAGCAAATGAATATTTTATGACACTATCAGGCCGATTCATGGAATTAATGTGCGCTGAAAATTCCAGCGCAAGCGTGCGAAACCGTGCAAATCACAGTGCAAGTGCGAAAATCGCAGCAAAACCCGCGCACATCGATTCATGGAAGTCCGTGCGTGAGTAAAATGTGGGATGTGTGCTGAAAATCTGCGTGGCGCACGCCGGCGCACAGGTCATCTAACGGCGTGCGCTACGGCCACAGCGAAAGCGCACATAGCACGGCGCACATAAGAAAAGTAGGCGTAACACGGGGCGTGACACGCGGAATGGGGAACAACGCGTGAAAATGTGTACGTCACGGGGGAAGTAAAGGAGGCAAGTGCGCGGAACGCCCACATGCTCGCCTACAACACGTATTCATGGAATTGAATAGGGCAAACCAGCGCACCGGCGAAGACGCGCACAGGCCTAAACACGTACGCCACACGAAGGCAGGCGGTAGCGTCCCTGCGCATGAAAAAAATGTGCGCCAAAATGTGCGCTAACAAAAAGCACGTATATACAGCTCTGATGATTGTCCCATACTGTGGCCCACTAGGACAAATGATGTGCAAAGGGGTACGCGACAAACACGAACACCACTGTGTCAAAAATAGCGTGTGCGTGTATTTCGGGGGTGCGCGGGAAGTTTCACACGCGATTGGCCTTGGGCGAGCGGGGTACGTGTATTTTGGGGGTGCGTGGGAAGTTTCACATGCGACAGGCCCTGTGCGAGTGGGGTGCGTGTATTCCTGGGGTTCGCGTGAAGTTTCACACGCGATTGGCCTTGGGCGAGCGGGGTACGTGTATTTTGGGGGTGCGTGGGAAGTTTCACATGCGACAGGCCCTGTGCGAGTGGGGAACGTGTATATCTGGGGTGCAGCGGAATCCTACATGTGAATTGGCAGTGTGGGTCCTCCCAGGTGTTCCCTCTGCACCCTCCATGGCCCCTGCAGGCAGCCCACACCACAGGGGACTACCCTCCACCCCTGGTCATGTCCCGCAGGCAGCCCATCCACCATGGGCATGCCCCCCAGCCAAGCCACATGTCACCTTGCACTACTGATCACCAACGCATGACCCCCTCCACCCCCACCCCCCCAGCAGTGCAGTGCACCTGCCAACAGGCCCCCACTCATGTCCCACTCATGTCCCCTTGAACCCCCACCCCCCAGCAGTGCAGGGCACCTGCCAACAGGCCCCCACTCATGTCCCACTCATGTCCCCTTGCACCCCACCCCCCAGTACTGTGGAGCACCTGTCAGCAGGACCCCACTCATGTCGCCTTGCCCCCCACCCCCAGCAGTGCAGGGCACCTGCCAACAGGCCCCCACACATGTCCCACTCATGTCCCCTTGCACCCCCACACCCCAGCACTGAGGGGCACCTGCCAGCAGGCCCCCACTCATGTTCCCTTGCACCCCCACCCCCCAGCACTGAGGGGCACCTGCCAGCAGGCCCCCACTCATATCCCCTTGCACCCCCACCCCCCAGCACTGAGGGGCACCTGCCAGCCGGCCCCCACACATGTCCCCTTACACCCCCACCCCCCAGCAGTGCAGGGCACCTGCCAGCAGGCCCCCACTCATGTCCCATTGCACCCCAGCCCCTAGCACTGAGGGGCACCTGCCAGCAGGCCCCCACTCATGTCCCACTCATGTCCCCTTGCACCCCCACCCCCCAGCACTGAAGGGCACCTGCCAGCAGGCCCCCACTCATGTCCCCTTGCACCCCCACCCCTTAGCACTGAGGGGCACCTGCTAACAGACCCCCACTCATGTCCCCTTGCACCCCACCCCCCAGCAGTGCAGGGCACCTGCCAGTAGGCCCCCACTCATGTCCCATTGCACCCCCAGCACTAAGAGGCACCTGCCAGCAGGCCCCCACTCATGTCCCACTCATGTCCCCTTTCACCCCCACCCCCCAGCACTGAGGGGAACCTGCCAGCAGGCCCCCACTCATGTCCCCTTGCACCCCCACCCCCAGCAGTGCAGTGCACCTGCCAGCAGGCCCCCACTCATGTCCCACTCATGTCCCATTGCACCCCCAGCCCCCAGCACTGAGGGGCACCTGCCAACAGGCCCCCACTCATGTCCCCTTGCACCCCCACCCCCCAGCAGTGCTGGGCACCTGCCAGCAGGCCCCCACTCATGTCCCACTCATGTCCTCTTGCACCCCCATCCCCCCAGTACTGAGGGGCACCTGCCAGCAGGCCCCCACTCATGTCCCCTTGCACCCCACCCCTCAGCACTGAGGGGCACCTGCCAGCAGGCCCCCACCCATGTCCCCTTGTACCCCCACCCCCCAGCAGTGCAGGGCACCTGCCAGTAGGCCCCCACTCATGTCCCATTGCACCCCCAGCCCCCACCACTGAGAGGCACCTGCCAGCAGGCCCCCACTCATGTCCCACTCATGTCCCCTTGCACCCCCCAGCACTGAGGGGAACCTGCCAGCAGGCCCCCACTCATGTCCCCTTGCACCCCCACCCCCCAGCACTGAGGGGCACCTGCCAGCATGCCCCCACTCATGTCCCCTTGCACCCCCACCCCCAGCAGTGCAGTACACCTGCCAGCAGGCCCCCACTCATGTCCCATTGCACCCCCAGCCCCCAGCACTGAGGGGCACCTGCCAGCAGGCCCCCACTCATGTCCCACTCATGTCCTCTTGCACCCCCACCCCCAGTACTGAGGGGCACCTGCCAGCAGGCCCCCACTCATGTCCCCTTGCACCCCCACCCCCCAGCAGTGCAGGGCACCTGCCAGCAGGCCCCCACTCATGTCCAACTCATGTCCCCTTGCACCCCCATGCCCCAGCACTGAGGGGCACCTGCCAGCAGGCCCCCACTCATGTCCCCTTGCACCCCCACCCCCAGCAGTGCAGGGCACCTGCCAGCAGGCCCCGACACATGTCCCCCAGCCAACACGTCACCACAATCTAGATCCCTGGCCCTTATGGCCAGCCTCCACATGCCAAAGACCCACCCAAGTATTGCATCCACCCACATAGAAAGGCCAATTACATGATACAACCCCAATGGCAAGTATGTAAATGAACACATGTCCGTCACACACACACAATGGGTGCAAGTGAATGTCAAAACCCATAAAATGACAATCATGAAACCAATGAGATAATACCACAAATGGAAGTATAAACAAAAATATATTAAAGATAACATGAACGTAAATCAAATTAAACACACAACAATGGGAATAACAAAAGAAATGGTCCATGTCCGATAAATAATGAAAATCCAGAAAACATAAGCAAAAGAAATCCAAAAAGAAATGTTGTCCAAAGTCACACTTCAAAAAATCTAATCCAAGGGAAAATAAAAAGTAAAAACCATTGCTCCATGGTGAACACAAAAGAAATATTTAAAAAAATGAAACCAATGTAGAACTATGTACAATTGAAGAATCCAGGGTCCATGAGCCCAACTTAAGAAATTAAACCTACCAAAAACTACTACCTAATAAAAAAAAACTACATACAAAAATGTGGTGCATTGTCCAAGCGGTCCAAAATAAAGAAAAAACGAAAGGAAACCTAATACTAACTAACTATTTACAAGGGCAGCGGGCAAGTCCAACGGCTCACTTGTTGATGTCCCGGGCCAGGGCATCATCGAACTCCTGCTCGATGTCCCGGAGGCGGTCCTCTTCTATGGCCCTGAGGGTTCGCAGGGACGATGACATCTGGATCTCCAGGTCCCTGCGAATGGCCTTGAGGCACTCGGCCCGCCTCAGGGCCCTACGCATGGAGTTCTCCGCCCTGACCATCGTGAGCCGTGCCTCTTCCGCCCGCTGCCGCTCCACATCTATCGCATGGCCCAACCGCTGCCACACGGAAGACATTTCCCGTCCAGGGTCCTCCTGCCCTATGGCCAATGCCTGCCCCTCCGATGATGAAGGCCCCACCTTGTTGCTGCTGCTGCTGTGCCGCTGCCTGTGCCCTGGCTCCTGCTGCCTGCACATCCTCCTCCAGCTGGGGTGCAGTTGTTGAGGTGGCCACCCCTGCTGGACGTCCGACTCCCCACTGTGGCAGGGATGTGTCCTCCACCAGCCTGGCCGCAGGGTCAGAGGCAGCTCCACAGGGCACCCAGGTGACACATGGGTGGGAAGATGGCACGGAGGACAACTGGCGCATAGGGGGTTCAGTTGAGGAGGGGGTCGGAACAAGGTCCAGAAAACAGAGGAATCCGGCCCTGGTGAGCTGTCCCAGTGGGTCAACGCGGTGAACGAGCCATGCGAGAAGACGTGCAGTCTCCTCATGAAAAGACTGCAGGTCAGCTCGCACGGCATGTTGACGCAACGCCACCCCACCCCACCCAGGACAGGCTCAACCCGGTGCCGGATAGCCACATCCGCAGGGAGAGGAAGGCCAGTTGGTGTAAGCCGATCCCCTCCCTGAGAACGGGTCTGGACGTAGGTATCCCTGCTGGTGCAAGATGATGCAGTCACAGGAGCGGGGACAGGATTACACACAGGCACCTCTGCGGCGGCCTGTGCTGCCTCCTGTCCCTGCCCCTGCACTGCACCACTAGCACCAGTGGAATCCCCACCTCCAGACCCCGTCTCTGTCCCTTGCTCTGCCTCCTCCTCCACCAAACCCCCCACCAACCTGGATGACTCTGTGCCATCTTCCTCCGTCGGGCACTGTGGGGTCTCAGCTGCCCTTTCGGCTGCCGAGGAGTCCAACTCCAACCTCCGCCTCTTGGACCTCCCCTCGGCAGCTGCGACCTGGGACGCGGCACCGGACTCCTCACTCCACGACGAGATGACAACCTGGGAGGGGAGCCGGGCCTTGCGTCTCCAGCTGGTGGTGCGATCCCTGCCGCTGTGCTTCACAGCACCCTCTCCGCCCTCTTCATCAGTCGACGCTGCAGACAGGGAGAGATAGGACACAGGCATCAGGGCACTGTACAATGGACTCATACACACATGACAGTTGCACACGAGTGTCATTGTCAAACTTCAGACATGGCATCACAATCCCCGACACACATGAGCTATTCCACAGCCATATCGGCCAGCACCATCCATACACATACAACAGCATGAGCAGGCAAAGGTGAGCCAGACATCACATGAGACACAGGGAGTGCACTAGACATGCACACACGCCACCACACTTACATGCATGTGTACACCTCAACCAAGTGTCGCAGTGATGAGATCGGCATCCATGTCACATCTGGCAATCAGTCTTCTACATATCAGTCTCACATGCATCCATGTTGCATGACAGTTGCACACTTGTCAGATACACATACATGAACATGTACACAGTGCAGATACATGCAGCTGGAACCAACATCCATGTGTGACACCACAACCTTGACAACTGACCTACATGGCCATTCAAACATGTGTGCTCACACATCTGCATTTGGTCTGCATGCTTACTCACAAATACACCATCCATATGTCTCACACATGAAAGGACTCGCATGTGTCAGCCTCACGGCCCTGTACATACACATCCATACATGGCCCTACAAAACCACATGTGCAACCTGCACACTACTGACACACCACCACACGCACAGCTTCCAATCAGTATGCATGTACACTTACCGCTCAACTCCAGACGGGTCTGCCTCTCAAGGACCTGGACGTGGAGTGCTGGGCATACGCATTCCAGGACCCTCATTTGGTCTTCCGACAGGTGGCCCCGGTTCCCCTTAGCATCCGCTGCCTTCAAGAGGCGCCGGGCCTTTTTGAGGGTCCTGGACCTGAAGTCCTCCCAGCGTTTCTTGACATGATGGAATTCGCAGACTGCCACCCCCTCCGCGTTGATGGCAGTCACGATGTCCGTCCAGATCCTGGTCCATCCTTCCTTGTAGGCGCGCGACCTTCCGAAGAGGGCATCATACTGCCCCAGGACTTGCTCCACCAGGACACCAACTTCAGTGGCAGTGAAGCTGGTGGCCCTCTGCCTCTCTGGCTGGGGATTGCCTGTGGTCTCAGATGGTGGTGTGCCCGACATGGCAACCCCAGAGGCAGGAGTGGGTGGGCAACTGGGTCCTGGGGCTGGTCTGTGGAGCAATGGAATCCCAGTCGGGAGTCTTCGGTTCCAGCAGGGGTGGTCACAGCAACAGCACTCCTGGCTGACGTGCATGCAGCAAATGGCAGGGCACGTGGGCAGCAGGCAATCAGGCAGCAGCAGATGGCAGGTGGGAGTGTGCTTGGGGCTCTGGGGGGCAGTAATTCGGCCTTCTGGGCAGGAGCGTGGTCTTCCGTGTGTGAACGCGTGGCCAGCTTGATACGGAGTGATTTGGCACGTGAAAATCTTGCACGTCAGCGTGTAATTCGAGGAAAGGCCCTTAGCGCGGAAGCGTGTCAGCGCACGTACACGATTTCATTGGACCAAAGGCCCTTAGCGTGTAAGCGCGTCTGTGACGTGACGTGTGCAGGTGTTTCCCTCATAGCACGTGATGACAGAGCACACGTGGAAAAGCTACACGTCCGAGTGTCAGCGCGTGTAATTGGAGGAAAGGGCGTGTACGTACTTATTGTACGTACACGCCCTTTCCTCCAAGGGCGTGTACGAGTGGGTGGATTCTGCACTTCTTGTCGGTTCACATGCGATTACTTCACAGAGTTTCAAGTTTCAAGAGTACTCCCTGTTACCTCTGACAGCTTTCATTTTTCTACTTTTTTTGGGCCTGTTTCCTCAAACAGTGTTCACTTCTCCTTTTGTCCTGTCTCCTCAGACAGCGTACAATTCTTCTTTTGGCGGGGGTGTTGCCAACGTGTACATGCGCGTATTTTTCACATTCTTTTTCCAGGCAGATGCTGAGTTCTGCACATACTTAGCAACTGTGCTTGCCCCGCGTGTCGCGTACCCCTTCAGAGGTCATTGTAGGCTGCGGTATTACGCGTACGCTTATTTTTGTGTTTCTGGGTGCCACAGCGTAGTGCGGGTTCATTTTTCCATGCACGTAGTCTTCGAGGGGTTGCGTGCACGTTTATTTTTGTTTTTGGGCTGCCTGTGCGCTGCATGACCCGTCATCTTCCCCCAGGGGTCACAGACAGCCTTGTTAGAGCACTAGGGTACGAATTCCATCTAGCACCCTACCCCATTGACCCCCAATTGCCCAGGACAATAGTTTACTGCTCCTCCCATACACACAACAACATCAGTGCCATGGTTGGGAGGCGACCAAGCGGTAAGGGAGGCAAAGGTGGCCGACCTTCAAAAGGTGGACGTGGTGGGCGCGGTAGGGGACGTGGCCAGGATTTGCAGGGTGCCCGGAGACCCCCATGTGTGGAGGACCAATCAGGGACACCCATGCCCCCCCATGGTTGAGTGAAACGTGGCTGAGACCATCCTAGCTCAGCCCCTGTTGGACCAGCCCATTGTGGCACCTGAGCTGGCACAGGATGACTCCCTGGCTGACTTCCAGGTCATCAAGACTAGGCCACGTGTGGCGGTGCAAGTTGTCACCACGGCACGTGGATCTGGGGCAGCTATGTCATCTGCTGCCCCAAGTATGCAGGGTGGTGAGGATGCAGGGGCAGCTGCAGCTCCATCTTCCCCAGCTCTGACTCTCCCAGCCAGGACAGTGTCGGTCCTGGTCCATCATACTGATGTTCCCCCTGCCAACATCACACTTTAGACAATGCCTGCACCAAGTCCTATGGTCAATGTGCATTCGCACACTCCAACAACCCAGTCCACCGGTGATTCTGCCCCTACTGACCAGAGCGGACGAAGGGTGCTCTGGTATGACAGGCTGAGACCCCAGGCACGGCTACACACTCTGGCACGTCAAGGAAGCCTTGCTTTAATGACGCGGAGCTTAAAGCACTTGTGAGCTATGTGTCGTAACATAGCCACGAAATGGTGGTGACTGCAGGGTCCAAGACCACACCTGGTCAATGTAAGGCACACTGGCAGACCATCGCCAACGACATAAGTGCCCTTGGATTTGTGAGGCGCTCAGCTGATGATTGCTACAAGAGGTGGAACGACCTGAAACGCAGAGCAAAGGACAAGCTGGCCTCAAGTCATGCCGCTACTCTGGTGACTGGCGGTGGTTCTCCACAAGAGGACAACAAACTCACTGAACATGAGTCTGTTGCTGGGACCTTCGTCACAGAGGAACAGATCCGAGGTGTGGGAAACATTGTCCGGTGAGTGCCCATGCGTGTGTGTGTAATGCATGTGTATGTTGTTTGGGTGACGGGTTCTGATTGAGTGACAGGTGAGGGTGTGTGTGATTGAGTAGTATGGGTCACCCATGTGCTTCATCCAAAACATTCTGCGGCCTTGAATTTGGGTGTGACACTATCCATTCTGCCCACAGTAGTAATTTAGCGCAACATTACGGCAGTTGCCCTTGAGGTGGCATCATGCAACAACATTGTTTGTATTTTTTAGTGTTCTTTCAGGCTGATTGTTTCAATTCTCCCACTTTTGCAACACATTCCTCAGCCCTATTGTGACATATGTGACATGCTTCTCTCAGTGAAGATCCCGTGGGCCACCTTGGTAGTTGAAAGATTTGACTATTCAGGCTGAATGAGTATTGTCCTGATCACATGATGTTTTTGGGCCTGTTTGAATGTGGAACATGCTAGTTGTTTCCTGTCATGTTGAAGTGCACAACCATTGATGTGTACATGGCCCTGCAATCACTGTATTTTTGTACACTGGATGTGTTGCAGTGTGTGGCACATGGCGTATCTTTTCACACTATGTGGCATTTGTCATCTCTTCATGTCCATCTCGCATGGATGGGTGAAAGTACTCATTCACTGACATATGGATTTACTTGTGGAATGTACCATGGCTATGGTACATGGCATATGTGTGATGGCATGTGTCATTTATGTGTATAGGACATGCCACTCACAGGCCAATGTGTGATGGCAGTGCTACCCAGCATGCAGCAAATGTGTTGCTCTTCCATCTTGGTGTCATCAGTGTCTGCCATTTGCCTCCCCTTCCAACTCTGTGACAGTGCAGGGATGGGAGGGTTATAGTCATGTGGGACATGTGTAAATCATGTACTGGTTCTGTAGCTTGTCAGGCCTACTTGTGTGCTATAGTGCTAATGCATGTTTCCATTTTTTTGTCTTTCATGTTTTTGCAGGGGATGACGCACTTGATGCTGGTGAGGTTGAGGATATGGTGCAGACCCAGGAGGAACCTGAGGCACAACCGGCCACCAGTGGGGGACGTGGTGTGGTGGTGGGTGAGAACCCACTCTTGCTGCAGACGATACTGTCAAGGGGTGTCTCTGGGTGCTCCTCCCCAGACCTCTATTCAGGTGTTGATTCAGATGATGAGACCTATGTGGCGTCGCAGGTAAGTGTTTCTGGAAGGGGTTCTGTTCTGTCCAACCCACCTGCACCAGGGGTAGAACCCTCTATGGGGATGTCAGTGTTGGTTAGTCAGCCTTTGGCGGTTACGGGTGCAGGGTCACACTCCACAACATCTGATCCTGTTCCTGGGTCAGCAGATCAGAGGGGGAATGCAGTCCTGCAGCCTCAGGCAGTGCCGGCACAGCAAGGCGCAGATCGCCTTGCCCCCAACAGGTGTGGTGCCTGCCGATGCGGTGGCCGTACGCCACCAGGCAATACCACATGGGAACAATCCATTTACGGTATGGCAACCCAACAGGCAGCATCAGTTAAGATGATGGCTCAAGCAATGGAGAGGGTGGCCACTTCCATTGTCCCCCCTGAAAGGCAGATGAGCTACTACAGCAGGCAACAGACTCCATTTGCCAATCACACAGGGAGGACATGTTGGCGTCCAACAGGGACAGACGGGCGGCACTGGAGACTCTACGCCAATCGATTTCAATAGAGTCCCAGGGCCACAGGGAAGCCCTGAGGGTAGAACTCCATCACCATCAGGGAGACTCTTGTTGACCTTGAGACTTCCACTAACTTGAGGACAGAACAGCAGCTGGAGCGGCTCACACGTTCGCTCTCAGCTGAGATGCAGGCAACTTGGGAGGAGATCCGGGCATCACGTCAGGTGCTGCATGGGGATCTCCGCACTATAATCCTCCAGAACGAGACCTTCCACACACGCATACTTGCTGCCATGGAGGACCATACCAGGGCTTTGCGTGGGCTGCCTCCCATAGCACCACCACCTCCTGTGGCAGCAGCAGAGGGTGTTCAGAGCGACAGCAGCAGTTCTCCCACATTGGCATAGCCGTGCAGGCCATGATCCCATGGAGGTGTTTTTTCCCAACATCCACACAGGAAGCTGTTGGTGCGCACCCTGTCCTCAGACCTCCTGGGTGGCCTCCCCCACTCCCCTGGCCCCCACATGGCCATTTTTGATTTTTGATTTTTGCTTTTTTGATTTTTGATTATTTTTTGACAGTGTGTTGCCTTGTGTGGCTCCCGTGGGCATCCACTGTATTCCGGCTGGGCACATGCAGGCTTGTCCTGAGTTTGGGTTTGATGCTTGGGTTCGTGAGACACACACGACTCCTGCTTCCCGTTTCCATGGGCTTGCAAAGGGTGTGACCAAGTGACAGTGATGTACACAGTGATGTTGGGCTCCCATGAGATGTGTGTGGGCAGTCTGTAGTCAACATTGTGTAGACATTCCTTGTGTATATTGTAGTTGTATTGTACACTGCATGTTGGAATTATGTATGCTTCTGCTTCCATGTCTCCCTCTGAATTTGCAGGTTCATTCCTCATGTCTTCACAAGGCTGTCTACTTTGGAGATGGAGTTCATGTTGTATGCAGTACACAGACAAGTTTTGAAGCCTGCAAGACTACAGTTGGAAGGGGGCGATGTGGTGGCATATTCAGGTTGTAAGACTACGATTACTTTAACTTAATACTGTAATGTTTTAGTTATGTTTGAGCTTGTGTAGCTGCATTGTATTGTTGGTAAGTATTTGGTCATGTGTGTTGTTAGTTCAACATTACTGGGAGGATATTGTTTGTGGCCAGTTTCCATTAGGGACAATGTACTTTGTGACACTTGTGTCAGGTTTTCGGGATTGCTTTGTTTGCTCTCACATAGCATGACCTGCCATGGTGTGTTGGGTACTGATGCTGGGGAGGGGTTGGGTGACATGGCACTGTTCTCATGTTGTATTTTGCAAGGGGGTAATGCATTTAGCAGCATATGTGTCTTTTGATGACACAGCATTGGTGGTGTTTCTGTAGGTAGGTATGCACACATTGTGACACTTCCAGGTGACCAATCTCAGGCTGGTATGGTAGTGACAGTTGACTGTCCCTTGAGTCATCATCATTGATTGTCAGATGGTATGTGCCAGGGCTGTGTGCACTCCACAGGGGTGTGATTCTAAGTGAAGTAATTAGCCACCAGCTGCGTTCGGGCTGCCTCACCCCGTGCCCTTTCCCCTCCCATGTGCAGTTGGCGTGCATGTGGTTGGGGATGTGGGGGCACCACCATGTCCACCGGCAGGCCCCGGCGTGTTGCAACGTTTTGCAGGACACATGCTGCCACTATGATCCTGCACACTACTGGGGGAGCGTATAACAGCTGCCCGCCAGAACGGTCAAGGGAGCGAAAGCGTGACTTGAGCACTCCAAATGTGCGCTCCACTATGCCCCGAGTTGCAATATGGGCTGTGTTGTATCTTACCTCGGGTGGCGTGGTAGGGTTCCCAATTGGCGTCATCATGTGGGTGCTCACAGGGTAGGCACTGTCCCGTAGGGAGGTGGTGATGGGTATCATTAGTAGGGTTGTGACATTTCTCAGTATCTGGCATGCATGCATGTGCTGTGGCATTTATACTCACCGAGCAGCCATGTATCGCCATGCCGCCCAGCTTCTATGTCCCGGTTTAGGGTTGACATTCTGTAAATGAAACTGTCGTGGGTGGACCCTGGATAGTTGGCATATACTGAGGTGATGATTCCCTTGGCATCACATACTACCTGGATGTTGATGGAATGCCAGTGCTTGCGGTTTCTATAGATCTGCTCTTATGCCCTGGGGGGACGTAGAGCCACATGGGTGCAATCAATGGCACCTAGGACTTTGGGGAATTGTGTCGCCCTGTAGACATCCTGGACGGCAGCCTGACTTTCTGCAGGTGTTCTGGGCAGGTATATGTGCCTGCGGACTGATGGGCGTGAAGTCATGATGGCCAAGATCTGGTGTAGGCAGCGTGACTGCGTGGCCTGTGACACCCCCCCCACTATGGCAGTTGTCCGCTGAAATGATCCAGTGGCCAAAAAGTGCAGTACATTGAGGACCTTCTCCAGGGGGCTGAGTGCTTGGGAACAGAGGGTGGGTGATGTGAGGTCATCCTCCCACTCACTGACCAGGTCGAGTATTATGTGAGGTGGAAACCTGTACCTCCCATACACCTGGTCATGGGGCATGCCAAAAAGGCTGGTTCTGGGTGTGAAAATTCTGGGCCTGACTATCCTCCTCCTCCTTCTGCGGTATCCCACGACCACTGCTGCTAGGAACGGTATGCTCATCCTGGCGTCTGAGCTTGCTTGTTGTTTGCGTGCACTTTTATGCTGTGCGGGTCCACGGACGCCTGCTTCCTGCTGGCGTACGTGTTTCCGGATTAGCGCGTCTTTTTTGGTGCATGCGTGTGGCCGTTCCACGCCTTTGCCTCCTGTACTTCCCCGCCCACCCCAGTAATACATGTACCCCGCTCGCCCAGGCCCAATCGCGTGTAAAACTTCCCACGAGCCCCTGCAGTACACGTACCCCGCTCACCCAGGAACAATCGCATGTAAAACTTCCCGCAAGCCCCTGAAGTACACGTACCCCGCTCGCCCAGGCACAATCGCGTGTGAAACTTCTCGTGCACCCCTGCAATACACGCTATTTTTGACACAGCGGGTGTCCGTGTTTGTCCCGTACCCCTTTGCAAGTCATTTGTCCTAGAGGGCCACAGTATGGGACATTCATCAGAGCTGTATATACAGGCTTTTTGTTAGCGCAGGGATGCTACCGCCTGCCTTCGTGTGGCGGACATGTGTTGATGTACATAGTTGACTTTTGGTTTGTGTCATGAGATTGCCATTTCACTGCTGGGGGGCGGGGTGCAAGGGGACATGAGTCGGGGCCTGCTGGCAGGTGCCCTGCACTGCTGGGGGGTGGGGGTGCAAGGGGACATGAGTGGGGGCCTGCTAGCAGGTGCCCTGCACTGCTGGGGGTGGGGGTGCAAGGGGACATGAATGGGACATGAGTGGGGGCCTGCTGGCAGGTGCCCTGCACTGCTTGGGGGTGGGGGTGCAAGGGGACATGAGTGGGGGCATGCTGGCAGGTGCCCTGCACTGCTGGGGGGTGGGGGTGCTGGGGGACATGAGTGGGACATGAGTGGGGGCCTGCTGGCAGGTGCCCTGCACTGCTGGGGGTGGGGTGCAAGGGGACATGAGTGGGGGCCTGCTGGCAGGTGCCCCTCAGTGCTGGGGGGTGGGGGTGCAAGGGGACATGAGTGAGACATGAGTGGGGGCCTGCTGTCAGGTGCCCCTGACTGCTGGGGGGTGGGGGTGCTGGGGGACATGAGTGGGGGCCTGCTGGCAGGTGCCCTGCACTGCTTGGGGGGGTGGTGCAAGGGGACATGAGTGGGGGCCTGCTGGCAGGTACCCGGCACTGCTGGGTGGTGGGGGTGCAAGGGGGTAATGCGTTAATGATCACTAGTGCAAGGTGACATGTGGCTTGGGTGGGGGGGCATGCCCATGGTGGATGGGCTTCCTGCGGGACATGACCAGGGATGCAGGGTAGTCCCCTGTGGTGTGGGCTGCCTGCAGGGGCCGTGGAGGGTGTAGAGGGAACACCTGGGAGGACCCACACTGGCAATTCACGTGTAGGACTCCCCTGCACCCCCAAAATACACATACCCCACTTGCACAGGGCCTATCGTGTGTGAAACTTCACGCGCACCCCAGTAATACACGTAGTATTATTATTATTATTATTATTATTTTAATTCTTGTAATGCGCCAACATGCCCTTAGGCCTCAGGGTGCACATAAAACTGGACGAACAAACAGACACACATGGCAAAGAAAGAAGAAGGATCAAAGAGTTATTCCAGATTGAAGAAGTGGGTTTTTACAGCACGTTTGAATACAGTGTAGTCCTGAATCTGCCACATCTGGGCTGGAAGTTTACCTGCTACCCTGCTGAAATCGCGTGTGGAACTTCCCGCGCACACCAGAAATACACATACCCTGCTGAAATTGCGTGTTAAACTTCCCTGCACCCCAGAAATACATGTACCCTGCTGAAATTGTGTGTGGAACTTCCCGCGCACACCAGAAATACATGTACCCTGCTGAAATCGCGTGTGGAACTTCCCGCGCACCCCAGTAATACGCGTACCCTGCTGAAATTGCGTGTTAAACTTCCCTGCACCCCAGAAATACACGTACCCTGCTGAAATCGCATGTGGAACTTCCCGCACACCCCAGTAATACACGTACCCTGCTGAAATTGCGTGTTAAACTTCCCCGCACCCCAGAAATACACATACCCTGCTGAAATCACGTGTGGAACTTCCCGCGCCCCCCAGTAATACACGTACCCTGCTGAAATCGCGTGTGGAACTTCCCACGCACCCCAGTAATACACGTTCCCCGCTCGGCGTTTGCTGTTTGGCAGCCCTGTATACTGGTCCAGGGTTAGCGAAGGCCTTTGTGCTGAATTGGGAATGTTGATGGCTTTTCCTTGCACGAGGGCATTCTTGGGGGCGTAACTGGCGCTGCTGCAGGGTCGCTGTGCCACTCTGCGCCACGGCTGGTTTTGGAGGCTAAAATCCATGAATACGCTGTGCGCGGATATCGATTTTAGCGCACGCGGCTGGCGCAGACATTTGCATGCGCACACTGTGCGCCAGCCGCGTGCGCCACTTTTGTGCGAAATTCTATGAATTACCCTGTAAGTTGGGGACGGGATTCAAACCTTGGTTGCTGTAAGTTATCTTGCTTCCATGACAAACGCTTGCCCCTGGGATATCCGTGGTTCCTTATCATTAATGATCAAAGTAACTATTAATGATTGAGAAACACGAAAGCTAGCATGGTGTATACTGACTTTTTTTATTTTTTTATTTTGCATAGACTACATGCTTAACGTGAGTCAAATACATTATAATGTTGAATCTGTGAGCTCATATGTACAACACATATCAACCAGATATAACATTCAGCCATTCATGCACAATACAATTCTCTCTGCTACCTCAATTCGACCTTCTCCTACAGCTTGTTGTTGATAAACTTGAGTGCTGAAATGTTATTTACCTTGCGGTCATGGGAAAGGTCCGTGGTGGGCTTCGATTACATCCGGCTGCCAGATTGTGCACAAACGTGTAGAAATGTCATTTGGTGATATTAGTCCTAAAAGCTCTCCACTGGCTCTCCAATCCACTGGGGATCAAATTCAAGAGCATTGTGCCTCATACACCACCTCACTGAACCAAAGGCTGTGGGGTGACTGGGGTGATGCAAAATGGGACTGCAAAATGTGCCATTCATTACACACAATGGAGGAACCTTGGTTTGGCTACTCTCAACTGGTCCCTTAACTCACCATCAAGTGCAAAGGTCTTGGCGTTAGCTTGCTGAGAGTTCAAGGTCCTAGAATCTGGACTTCACCGAGCCCTGACTCGAGAGCTGGACCAAACCTTTTTCACTCTAAGACACGACTGACAACTAAGGGTTCCATGTAATAATGTCCCCTACAAAAATATCGGCATGCAAAAATATCACTGAAAAAAATGGCAGTTTTTTGCGGGGACATTGTTACATGGAACATGCGGGGGGGGGCCCCTACAACCCCCCAAACCCATTTCTTTCCAGGGGGAGCGGGGGACACCCCTGCAACCCCTGCTCCCCTTGTTCCTATATATATGGTCACCTATATAATATCACCACAACCTTTTCCCGGCAACATTATATACAGCGACCAAATATATAGGGATATTATTACCTGATACCCAACTAAGCTAGTCAGCCTGACCTTCAATGGCCCTTGGAGTTCTAGTGGACTATAAAGTGGCTCTGAAAGGCCTGATGTGTAACACTGTATACATTCGAAATAAATATAAATGGCAATTCATAGGACACGTAGACCCTTGTACCCTAGAAGTTGGTTTGGAGTGTCATAATGCAAACAAAGGGATGTAGACCTATGTGTATTTACCCACTGCTCCTGTGTAAGCATTTCTCATTTCTTTGTGGGCTACACCATGTTTCGCCAAAACATAAAATGCATTGACTTTGGGCCCGATACACAGAGCATTTTCCTATGGGATTGCGCCATTATGAAACGCTGGCTGCTGTGAATCAGGGACTTTATATGCAGGAGGGGCATTGTGCTGACATTGACTCTGCTATGTGAGAAATACTTATTTTTGTTTATTTATGTATTTATTTATTTATCTAGATGGATGGACCGTGTTCTTTTCATTACAAAAGAAGGTAAAATAGAAAGGAACTCAGATTTAATGAGAAGCAGTGAGCTTCTTACAATGGGGTGAGTTTGAATGTCATTCTGACCAGGTTGAGGAGGGGAGTAAATGAAACGGTCACCAGGGACAATACATGGATTAAGGACAACCAACATTAGACATTTCTATGTGCAGGTGGGCGGCATTGCCAGTTGTGTTAGGGATGTGACCATGATGGATGAAGTGCTAGAGTGAAGTCAGAGGAAGTGAGGGACAGAAGCAAGCTAGAGTCGAGGGCAAAATGTTAGCTAGAAGGCAGATGAGAGGTAGGTCAAGGGGGTAACTCGATTGTGAGGAGGTAGGTTTTAGTTGGGGTTTGAGCAAATCTGTGTGGACTGTTCCTCAGATGTCCGGGGAAGAGCATTCCATGCAAGTGAAGCAAGAAGAAGGAGCGGAAGCAAGAGGAAGCACAGGGATGGCTAGGTGCCACCAGGGTAATCGAGGAGGTAGAGCAGAGATTACGGGAAGAGTTGTAGAGTTGGATAGAGGAAGATACATGTGATGGTGCCTTACCATGGATAGATTTGTGATTGTGAACCAGGAGAAGAAATGTAAATCTGGCCCTGTTTTATACTATATTGAGATCCTCCATAGTACCATCCACTTTCCAAGTGACACTTGTGTTAGGTTGTCATCGCGTAGTCCTATAGCCAGTGCTGTGCATTCTGCTAGCAGACTAAGCTGTATGGAGTTAACTTACACCCCAATCTGCCCCAAGAGAAATCCCTCTGTAAGACGCCTCAACCATCACTGACTCTGCTTTCCCTCTGTGCAAGTTGATCGCTTCCTCCTGTAACAATTTGCTGACTACCAGCGAAGGTTCTCATCTCTCTCCTGCACAACTGCCATGCAGGAGAGAGCCGGCAAAGAGGTGCCGCTCTGTGGTGTGGGCCAATCTGACCATGTCTGACATTCTGCCTGACTTCAAAATGGTGGAAGAGCCCCTTGAGCCTCAGATGCCACAGCACAATGCCGCATCACCATGAATTATTGACAGAGAGTAATATGGGTATGCATATGAGAAACTTTACGTAAAGCGGTGAAACGACTGATCGGGAAAGTGGATCAAAGACAAATTTAGCAATCCAATTCAGGGAACGGCACTGGTGATGGATTAACCAATCAAGGAACTTGCTGGATGATCAAGATAATCAGTGCAGTAGAAAAGAGTCGCATTATTAATTGTCAAAGTCCAGGTTACTTTCCTGAAGGGAGAGAGGAGAAAAGGAGCTCTACGACAAGAGCCATACCCCGGTAGAGTGGGAGAGACTAGATTGATCGAAAGCGCAAAAAGCTTGAAATGGGCTGTACCTCATATCCTGGGAGAGACAAGACTAAAACAACTTCGTGGTTTCTGGGTGCAGTGTCATCCTTGAGTGGACTACATCAGGTATTGGATCTGCCCCTTATTATAAACTAGAATCAGTGACTAACAAGAAGTGAATACTTTGAGTAATGGTGGTGCTAGCGAGACCACAGTGACAAAGCACAGGTACCACTAGCACAACACATTGTGGCATAGAATCAAGAGCATGTATGTGAGTCAGATGTGAAGTTACAACAAGTTTTAACTTTGCCAGAATGCTGTTGCTTTGAAACCTTACAAGGTTCTTTCTACAACAAAAATGTATCACTTTCTCTCGGGGTACAACATTCTTCAAGGGGTCTCCCCTCCTCAACACCTCGGCCATCACGTCACTCCTGCACTACCTGACTCGCTAGACACCATCTGCTCTCTGCTCCCCGCCACCCTGTACAGCTGTACCCCTTCTCTGTTCCCCTCTGTATCCTACCCCAGGCTGTATATCTGTTATGTTGTTACCTCTGAAAAACACTCTGTTATGAATTTGTACTGTTGTATACATCTGTAAAGTGCTGCGCTGTGGATCTCTATTGGTGAATACCTCTTTAAAGTGCTTTGTTGCTTTGCAAAGCTAGGTCCACGCTCAATAAATACCATAATAATAATAATAATAATAATAATAATAATAATAATAATAATAATAATAATAATAATAATAATAATAATAACAATACCATAAGCAAAACAATGCCTGGATGGATTAACTCAAAGTATCCCAAAGGCCTAACTAGAGGGATGATAATCTTCCCTGAATTCCCTCATCTAAGATAAAGGGGTCATTACGAGCCTGGCGGTAGGGGGTTAACGGGGCCGGCAAAGCTGCCATCCCCGTTAACCACCTACTGCTGCATTGCGAGGTTTGCTCGCGGGACCCGGTAAGGACGCGTAGTAAAACCAGGCATCCTGAGCATGTCCCGTGAGCAGACCAGGATGCAAACAACAGGCCTGTGTTGTCGAATGGGAATGGGGATGTACAGGGTCTGGGTTCCTGGAATGGGGAAATACCGGGCCCTTCAAGGTCGGAATGGCCCGGTATTTCCCCATTCCAGGAACCCAGGTAAAAAGTCTCCGAAATATACCAGCCACAACACTTCTTTGTTCACACTCACAGTTTCCAGGATATAGCACCCAGTTTGCGTCTTGATTATTTATAGTCTCAAGAGTGTGTCACCTACATCACTCCTTGAAGGCTGAAACCGAGTGGCCTGCAGGGCAATATGGTAATGCCCAAAGTGCAGTCAAAACAAACTAGTGTTCGCCAGTTTTTTGTTTGGCCAAAGGGGGACAGTTTGAAAAGTTATATCCCTGTGCAGCTAATAGTTTTCGCCAGTGCTAATAACCAAATATTCTTAAAAATGCACAGTACATTTTTATTTAAAAAAAACTCCCCTTAGGTACTACTCAAACAGTGTCATAAAAGGAACAAATTGACATTTGTGACTGTGGGCCACTTTTTCATTGATGCCAAAGCCAATTTTATGCCTCAGTCCGACTCTGCACCCTGCTTGCTCCTTAGCGATATTGGTCCTAGGTATATATTACTCTACTTGCTCCCTGGCAACCACCTACCAGCAATGTTGTCTCCCCCTTGATTTAGGGTATTCATTAGGTATAGTTACCCAAACCGTCTAGCTGCAGATCAGACAGCTGGGCCAATGGAAATACCTTTTAACAATTTCCTAGAGGCAAGTATTTCTACCTCTAGCTTAGGTTGTTTATTAGGCTGTGATTTTGTGGCCATGTAGTCACAGGTCACCCTGAGCGAGAGGCACGTCCTACTAGGTGCCACTAGAATTGAGTAGAATAGAAAAGACATTTATAGTGCGCATACCGAAGGAACCAAGCAAGAAAATGCATCTGGGTGCAGGTGGTATATAAAAAGATACAATCTGCAGCAGTAGCAAACATTACTGAAAGAGATAGGTTTTTAACTCTTTCTTGAAGGTCTCCAAAGATTCGATTGTTCTTAGATCAAGTGGGAGTTTATTCCATGTTTGTGGGGCCATACACAAGAAACATCTGTCCCCATAGGTGTCTCATTTGGAAAATGGATCCATCAGAAGGCATCCATCTGATGACCTCAAAGCTCGGCTTGGACAATTTTAGCTGAGCGATAGGCTAGTGTGAAGGCATGGATGCATTTAAAGACTAGACACAGTCTCTTGAACAGGATTCGTTGTTACACCGGAAGCCAGTGAATACTCCTACGAAAGTAGGAGATACATACCTTCTTTGGTGGTAAAAAATATGTCTCACGGCAGAATTTTGGGTGACCTGTAGCCGCTGGATTTGGTATTGAGGAATACCCAAGAGAAGAGAGTTACAATAGTCGAGCCTCGAGTTTACAAGTGCCCCAACCACGGAACATCGATCTTTATGCATAATGAGCGGCATTACGGGATACAACAGTTTGAGTTGATAGTAAACTGTTTTAATGGTCTGATTATTCTGTCCATTACAATTCATGTTTGATTGCCAGATACAACCAAGATTCTTTACTTTTTTGAATAATGTGTCTGAACATTAAAAAGAGAAGGAAAAGGAATTGGCATAACATTTCCTAGTCTGTTATTTGAGACGAATACAATAATTTCCATTTTTGATGGATTTAGTTGCAACTTGATCTCCTACATCCAAGTTTTAATTGTCTCAGCACATAGTAGAACACAACCATTTGCATCCACAGAGCTGTGTGTGTCATCTACTTATGAATGGTATTGTAAACCAAATTGAGAGAAGAGATTCATAAGAGGGCGAATGTACACATTGAACAGCAGAGTATATAGTACTTGTATATAGTTGTATTTTTATAGGGTTTTTTGGAAGTTTCATTTTGTTTTGGGATCATGGACCCTTCACACTTTCCTTGTACATAGTTGGAGTATTTTGGATTTTATGATTTTTTTTACCCTTGGAGGAATGTTTTTTTTTAATTTACCGTTTGGATGTGGATTATTTGACTTTGGACAAGGACCAGTTTAAGGATTTGCATTTTTTTGGATTTCAAGTTTGAATTTTGCATTTCATTTCAATTTACATTTGTGTCTTTTTCATTGTCATGTTTGCTTTTCCTTTGGTCAATTTTTAATTCCCTTTCACGGGACCCGGACCCGGTACGTCCCCATTACCATTTGAGCCCCCATAGGGCTGAATGGGAATGGGGAGGATGCTAACAACGGGCCCGTTAACAACGGGCCCGTTGTTTGTTAGCATCCTGTTCTGCTAGCGGGTCCCGCTCTGCACGTCTGGTCTGACCAGCCATACAGAGCGGTACCCGCTGCAGAACTCGTAATGTGGCGGCCCAGTATGAACGGTGCCAGCCCCTTACCGGCACCGTTCATAGCACGGCCGCCACAGTTGTAATGAGGCCCAATGTGTTGGTTGGGGGGTCATGAGTCTGGGCCTGCTTGCAGGTGCCCGTCACTGGTGGGGGTCATGAGTCGGGCCTGCTTGCAGGTGCCCCTCACTGGTGGTGGTCATGAGTCAGGCCTGCTTGCAGGTGCCCGTCACTGGTGGGGGTCAAGAGTCAGGCCTGCTTCCAGGTGCCCGTCACTGGTGGGGTCAAGAGTCGGGGCCTGCTTGCAGGTGCCTGTCACTGGGGGGGCATGAGTCGGGGCCTTCTTGGAGGTGCCATCACTGGTGGGGGTCATGAGTTGGGGTCTGCTTGCGGGTGCCCCTCACTGGTGGGGGGCATGAGTCGGGCCCTGCTTGCAAGTGCCAGTCACTGGTGGGGGTCATGAGTTGGGGCCTGCTTGCAGGTGTCCGTCACTGGTGGGGGGCGTGAGTCGGGCCTGCAATGCGGTGCATGGTGCTATATGGGCTGCCTTCGGCCATGGTCATGGGTGATGGGCTGCCTGTGGGGCATGGTCAGGGGTGTGGGGTGGTCCCCTGTGGCGTGGGCTACTGTGGGGCATGGTCATGGGTGTTGGGTGGTCTCCTGTGGCATGGGCTGCCTGCAGGGCATGGTCAGGATGTTGGGTGGTCCACAGCGCCAGGTCATTTTATAGTGTTTGCCTTACTTTTATTGGACGGGTTTGTACGCCTTCCCAATTTGGAACATTGCAGTATTGCAATATGCAGCACAAGTGGCAGGCTGGCGGCCATTTTCTGTTTTCAAGTGAAATGTATGGTCCCACATCAAGTGCTGAGTTCTGGCCAGGATTATGGCCAAGTGTGTGTGCACTAAGTTCAGGCCATTACTTTCCAGCAGATATTATGGGAAAGAGCCAGAGCAAGAAGGCTGCAGAAATATAGAACCATTTTTACTCAGTTTGCGATGCAAACTAGGCGTGTGTGCCAACTTGTGAGAACGTGGTTGGCTTGTGGCACTATGCCACGTTCTCATTGTTTTCTTTGACTGGCATTCCTAAGTAAAATTCTCTGGTGAGACGCCTTACAGGTGATTGGATTGAGATCACTCGTTATGCCGTGTATAGAATTAATTTTGCTTAATAGAATCAAAGCTACAGTACTGAAATGAGAGCACTAATTCTCATCAGAGGTCTGCAGTCTGCGGCTCTCCAAAGGCCAGGGTTCAAAGAATTTGGTGCAAGTGCCATTTTGCACTGTATTAGTCCGAGTGTAAGGATTTCCATGTTGCAAAAAAACATAGGGCAGTTTGGTAATGCCGCTGAATTCATTTACCGTTACCCCATGAGGTAATTACTGTGTGCCCGGAAAGGTCTGCTCGATTCCAAGTAATGTGGACCTTTCAGTTTTCCCCATTTTGGAGTCCCATAGGACTTGATGGGGATGGGGTCCTGTAGCTACCATATGCAGTACTGCTGTTGTGAGGCAGTAGTTACTCAAAAAGAGTTTTGAAAATGAAAGTCAGAATTTGGCAGGGTGGTCAAACGCCTGGTACTGGGAATTACCAGATGTTAAATGTTAAATGTTAAAGGTATTTGTACCGCGCACCGTCACCAACGGAATTGGCCCCCAGGCGCTCTGGCGGATCTGTAAATGATAAGGTGAGGGTGGGTTAGTAAGGTGAAGAGGGAGTAGGATAGTGAGAGGAGTGGTGTTCTGTTGGCAGCTTCAACTCGGTATACACCAGATGCTGAGCTTTGGTGCGGGTATCGGGTCTGTGATAGGCCGCGTGTGCTGTTGGACTGGCTTATGTGTTGTTGCAGTGTTGTGAAGTGCACGCGGCTTGTTGTGCGAGAGATGGTTGTGTGAGTTTGAGTGAGATAAGTATGCAGAGTTTGAGCTTATATTGGTTAGTGGGTTACCTGACCTTCGGCATGCTAGCATTTGCAGTTCAGCCCCAGTGTGGCACCAGTTGACCCCCACAACTCTATCTGGATGCGGCGCGGGCCAATGACTAGAATTCTCTCTGGGCGTGGGCAAGCCAACATTCACAGTCCCGTCCAGATGCGGCGCAAGCTAGCGTCTAGAAATCTGTCCAGGCATGCTGTCATTCGCAGCCCTATCTGGATGCTGCGCAGGCTGGTGTTCACAATTCCAAGTGTGGCCCACGCCAATATTCAAGATGTGTTACCACTACCGCCAAACCCATAAACAGGTTTTTATTCTTTCAATGCATTTTGGACCCAGGCAAAGTTTCCTCTGCTACTAAAACCATTCCATATTAGCATTAGGGCAAATATCGCCTGGTGCAAAAATGTCTTGATACCAAGTGATTTTTGCAGCAGGGTCATTTTGCCACAGTTCTTACAGCGCGCCAAATTCAACCTCCAACAGTGCAAAGATTCTGTAATATGGACCCATGTTTGTCTTCCTTCATCAGTCCTAAATGGGGGATAGAACAAGCAATAAGGACCACACAAGGGAAGGCTACAAATGAACCAAAGCAGAAACCTTTCAATGCTAGTCTTATGTTTTATTATTAAAGTATTGAAGACAATTCCAAATCATTCTGGAATATTGAGAGTACAACACTTTAGCAAAAATATTTTCAGCATGGCACTCTAGCTGGATGATGCGGTGGGTCATTAATGTGTGCAGCGTTGCCCAAACTATACCTGCTTCCTAATGGCTCACTGCAGCCTTTGCCCCTTAAGTGCCAAGGGCGAGGTATCTCGTCCTTGGGATTACCTCCCTGTTGCCAAGGACGAGATACCTCGTCCTTGGCACTTAAGGGGTTAACCCCTTAAGTGCCAGGGACGAGATTACTCGTCCTAGGTAAATGGGTTTCCCCATTGCAATGATTTTTCTCAGCAGTTAAGTGCCCTTACACACTGACACAACAGGCCCTGTATAATAACTGTTTGTGCCATGGATTATCCTTCTGAAAGCATTGGCATCGGTTGCGGGTGATAGTATCGCGGGAAATAACATCGAAGGAGACTCGATATTCTTTTGAAAGGCACTTAAAACACTTCCCAACATGTTTTAGGACTTGTGCATTTAAATAAATAAACTCCAGTCCTAGAATATTTGGGGAAAGTATTGGATAGTGCCCTTAAAAAAAATGTAGAATGACCCTCAATGGTATTTCCAGCGATTATATCACTGGATACCATTGGCCCCTACATGAGAACCCTTGAAAGCTCCCAGGCTCACTAAAGAGACGGCTGAATCGGATGCCCTGTTTGTGCTCCTTCTGGTTTAGGCAAGCCTTTCCTCCAGAACTCTCCAGAGGCCGCTGTTCGTTTGCTTAGTGCGAAAGTCAATCTCAGGTCAGGCAAAGAGTGTTTGATTCCAGGCTCTGCTATGGCACGTGCTTTGCATTAGCACTTTGAGGGTTATGAAATACGAACAGATGTGGCTTGGGATGAAGGCCTCCTCTTGAGCAACTCTCGTTCCTTTTGGAGATTGATCTCTGGCAACGTGCATCACTGTTCGCAATTGGAGCAGTGGTTTCGCGGGAATCCCGTTGACGGAGAAACGCGCGGTGAATAGATGTATATTTAGCAAGCAGCTGCGTGCAAGTGGAATCAACAGGCAGGCCAAAATGGGACCGTTTGTTGAGTTCCTTCACTGCACAGCTAGTAGTTTTCTCTTGTGTTGCTCAACAAATACTCTCCAAAAATGCACAATTGGCAACATGTACCCAAAAACACCCCCTTACTCAAACATTGTATTTGTACCTCAAAAAACCTCAGTCCTACACAAAGCTAACCAGAAGTGTACAAACACATGCAGGCACGCAGAGAAGATTTTCTCCAGATGACCATGTGACCCTAAGGGAGTTCATCAGTTGCAGATACGGTAAACAAACATAAACGTAATCACGTAATGGGAATTGTTCTTCCGCGGGCACTTTAGGAAGAGTGCAGTGATTCACCTCACACTGACAGAAAACTCCTTTCAACGGAATTGGCAACAGCGCGCCATGTCTGAATCATTGGTTGCATAACCAGGCAGTTAAGGCAAGGGGAGGGCGCCTCGGTCTTCGGAGGTCAAAAATTCACTGGTGAAAACGAGGGTTTGGGATGAACATACTGTATGATGTTTCGTTGCATTTTAATGTTGTATGTTACTTGCAGCCGTAACCAGACAACTGCCTTGTCCCTACGGACCTGATTGTATTCCTGGCTTTAGAGCAGTGGTATTCAAACTTTTTGATACCGAGCCCCCCTTGAATGGAATTATTGTTTTTGGGCCAAGCCTCATCTAGGGGTTGCCCCCGCCCCCAAGGAGCCCAATGGATGTGCAGGCAGTCCCAGGCAATTTAAAAAAGGGGTATGGTGACTGCTTTTAATTGAAAGCAAAAGCAGTAGAAACTCTGCTTGTATTTCATATCAAAAACAGGATTCTTAATCTCTTTTTAAAGAATCTGCCCCAATCCCTGGACATCTTTCGGGCCACCAAAAAAGGGGGGCAGCCCCCAGTTTGAAAACCATTGCTTTAGAGTGAGGGAAAGCCGCACCTTTTCACCAGGGAGACGTCCCGAGTGTGATTGCCATGATTGGATTCGAGGGGAAGGTGTTAATTAATAATTGATTTGTATATTTTTTTATTTTGATTGCGTGTGTTGCTTTAGTATTGATGTTTAGACGTCAGGGGGCAGAAGCGTGCACAGGTTTGGGGATTGACAAAGGGCTACATAAACGACTGGACTAATGCTGCAACACTTTTCACCTTTGCTTGTGTCTGTGGGCCTGATTCTGAGCTCCATGGAAAAAGAGAAAAGTGTCATTCCGTGCTGCAGCAGCACTTGTCTTACTTGCTCCATATTCTGTATCTATAGAAGTATAGGCACATAACATGGAGCAAATAAGAAAAGTGTCCTTCCATAACCAAATGCCACTTTTCTTATTTTACATGAGCTCAGAATCAGACCATAGGTATTTATTTGTATACATTTTCCAGAATGTAAGAATAATTTATAGTTATACATGACATAGCTTTTCTATTTAAGTTTACAGGCAAATAATTACGATCCTGTTTGCACTATGATTTGTGTTTTTCTTATTTCCAAATTGATAGTATATTTAACAAACCAAGTAACAGTTGCTGCATGGGGTAAGGTTTGACACTAAAGCTGTATGTGCTAATATAAATATTCCCAAAAAACACAAATAAAATACCCAACCATGTGCCGATCATTAGTACATCTAATCTAGTTTATTGATTTGTTATATATTTCTAATTTCATTCCATTCAATAAATCCTTGTTATGAACTACTCCTTCTCCAAGGACACATTCAGTTTCTTTTGTTATAAGTTTACTGGATTCTCTTGGATACATTTGCTGAAACATATCTTCAAGTACTTTTTTTGTATATGGGACTACATGTAACTCTGATAAAATGTACAGAGGAAGTACTATTAGACCATTAAAGGTTATTTGACTTAACTGCCTTAAAGAGTTGCAACTGTCTTGTAAGTGCATTCCACTCTGTTCAATATGAATTCTCCCTGGTTTTAAAATGATGTCGGGGAACCTGCAAGTACATTTCAGTCGGCTACTAATATAAATAAATAGAATGTTGTTACCATGAAGATAATATTGGAAAAATTATATATTCAAGGAAAAACTCTAGTTGCAGGGACGTTAAGGTGAGAACTTAATGCAATAAAAACCCTGCCTGGAAATACAACTAAAAAACCTTAACTTTGCGCCCCTTGATTGCGCAGAATCTGAACTCAATGATTACATCACAGATCACATCACTGATGACACCACTTATTACATGTACTATTGGAACACTGATGACATTACACATCACATCGCTGATGCCATCACTGGTGACAACACTAATTGCATTGTATATGGCTTGACAAAGGCTGGGGTCACTGGCCAGCACCAAAGGCCATAGCTAGTGGTCGGTTAGTGTTCAAAAATACCAATGTGCATGGTTAAAAGCCATGCCTAGTAGCCCATCACTGTTTTAAAGTATTCAGTGGGCAACTTTCAAAGCTGTAGTCAGTGGCCATAGCTAAAGGCCATATCTAGTGCCCATTAATATGTCAGAATATACAGTCGGCACAGCCAAAGGCTGTGGCCACTGGCTAGTATTGTGTTGAAAACCATGGCTAGCGGTTGGTTAGTGTATATAATATACAGTGGGCATGGTCGAAGGCCATAGCTAGTGTCTGGTTAGTGTTGTGTAATACACAGTAGGCACGGTCGAAGGCACACTTATTACATTTTATTATTTTAAAATGTACAGTGGACATGGCCAAAAGGTGTACCAACAGATCAAGGTCAAAGGCCATGGCTAGTGGCCAATTTATATGCTAGAATATATAGTGGGCATAGTCAAAGATTGTGGCCACTGGCCAGTATTGTGCTAACGTCCATGTGTAGCGCTTGTTCAGTGTAAATAATATACAGTGAACACTGTTGAAAGCTGCATCCACTGCTAAAGGCCAAAATCTATGCTTGGTAGCTTGTTCGTGTTTTAAAATATTCAGTGCACATGGGTGAAAACTGTGACCACTGTCCATAACTGAGGGACATGACTAGCACCCATTCATGTGTTAAAATATGGGTGTCCATGCACACTGACCGTGGCTGAAGGCCATGCTTAATGCCATTTACTGTTGTAATGTAATTAGTGGTGTCATCAGTGATGTGATCTGTGATGTCCTCATTGTGGTCATGGTCTGTACAACAGGGTTGCAAATTTAAGGTGGCTTTCGTTGAGTTTCCAGGGTTTTTTTGCATTAAGTTCTTACCTTAACGTCCCTACAACTAAAGTTTTTCCCTTGAATTTCAAAGGTTTTGTTACAATGTATTGGTCACCTTAACATCCAAGCAGCTAAAATCTTTTCCTTGAATGTCAAAGGTTTAGTTACAATGTTTTGCTCACCTTAACATCCCTGCAATGAAGGATTTCTCCTTGAATTTCAAGGGGTTTGTTATTCCATACATAATTAACATTAATAATACAGACCTACTCCTTAGAACGTGCACAAGACAAATTAGCATTGGACTTTTTAAAAAAGTAATGAGAACCAGAATAATAACCTGAGAGGAAATGTTCCAAAAAATATGCTGGCAAATCATAAAAGGTGCTCACCATTAAAACCCAGCAATCTGTAGTGAAATATTCCCTGGAAAAGTAAATCCCAATACAAAGCAAGTGCTTGTGGTCTTGTGAGTAAGCATCTGCACTGGGAACATGACAACCTGAGTAAAATCCTAGTAGCCAAATACTTGAGCATGGTTGCCAACCTAAAAAAAAAGTAAGGGATTGAGTACACCATTTGAAAAAAAGTTACGCTCTTTACGTACATGTGTCCTTTACTTGTGCCCTGAAAAGTAGCCACAATCAGGGGGAAATAACTGCACCAGTGTCCAGGATTGCAAACATCTTGGGCAAATGCTCATGAATTAGTTGCCCTCCATCATTTCCCCTCCTCACCCCCATGTCTGGCTTTCAACATTACTCTGCTTTATAAAGCTAACTTGAAAAGTACACATGCCATAGTGTCACTCAAATATATAAATCCTTATAGAACTATGTTAGGGATAAAGTATACAATTGTGGCATTATTCCCCCCATCTTGACTGTGAGACCCCAAATACCAGAATGCAATTCAGCAAAAGGTAAACAAATTGTCTCTGACTGTAGCACGGTTTAAAAATAAATAATGTGGGTGCTGTGTGTTATGAAATATTTTAAACTTTGAGAACTCAAAAAGTTTTTAGGCAATGTGCAGTAAGATAAGATTATTTGCCATGTAGCACACACTTTGGTTAAGCAGCATTCTCCAAGTGGTACACCCCTTTTCGGCACCATCGTTTTGGCACAGGCCGATTTGGCTTGGGCATTCCGCTGCAGCGCCTGTTTCGGTGTGCACGCCATTCCGGTGCAGTTATTTTGGCGTAAGGGGTGTTTGGATGTCATTGCAGCCACATCTAAATGCTCTCATGCTAAATAAGATCACAGGACTGCACTGGAACAAACTTTGCCACCACCCACTTGCATTGCTTTCTTTTAATTAAATTAGTTAAATAAAAATAAAAAATCATACATCCTTGAACCCTGATCTGCCAGAGTCTGAGGCCCTATATTTTATCACTAGGCCACAATGGGTTGGTGTGTCATGGGGCATACATTTCATACTTAGCCTATAATTTAATATGTTCAATGATAAAAGGCTAGGAATTAAACTTGTGAAACCCATCATTGTAGCATAACTCCTTAAAGCCAGAGTTCACTGATAGCAGTGTTTGGTACAAATGCGATTTTTTAAAATTTCATTTTTTCTATTTTATAAAAATGTGGATACCGCGTGTTATGAGATATTTAAAAACAAGAAAACACACAGCATTTAGGACCATGGACTTTCTGCCACCCATGCAGTAACCGGGAACTACCCTGCTTAGTTTCAAAGTGACTAAGGATCCAGCACCCTTAGGTCATGTTTCTCCAAGAATTCTTCTAAGGGTGGGGGCATGTATTAGGCAACATGACCTTAGTGGGCTGACCCCTTCCTTACTTTGAAGCTAAGCAAGTTTTATCCCAGTTACTGTAGGGATGGGAAACCCACTGTTGCTGTAAACATACCTATTTTTATTTTAAATTATTGACTGGGAGACTACAAATACCAGAATGCAATTCAGCAAAAGGCAAGAAATTGTCTCTGAGTGCAAAACCTTCAAGGACTGACAGTAGCACGGTTTAAAAAAAGTAAATAAATCAAAAGCCCATTCGGTCACCCATCCATGCAGTAACCAGGACTGACACTGCTTAGCTTCAAAACGGGGCTCACCCTGCTTAGCTTGTAAGGAAGGATAGGGCTGGCCCATTCCGCTAAGTGGTCTTGTAAGTTTGGTTCATTTATCAGGCAACAGGGCCTGAAGAGGCTGGCTCCTACTTCACTTTGAAGCTAATCAGAGTCTGTCCTGGTTACTGCATGAATGGGGAACCTGGATGACAATTGAGTCACTGGCCATGGCCATAGCCAATGTTTTTCACTCTGATGTCACTATAGTTATAAAAATGTAACTGCGGGTACCGATCTGCACATACTCACGGTTATCTGTAGTCCTTTGTAACCTCGGATATAGCAGCGAATATTGGCAAAACAGCTGGAAAAAGAATGCTTCCCAGGCCATCACCAAGTGCCCCCTCTCATCTGTGCCAGCTACCCCCACTCCCCAGATGACCTTGTCTCCTCCCCTGCTCTCTCCCTTTCACTGCAGAGCACATGCTGCTTCTGTGACAAAGTTTGCTTTCAGATGTCGGCTATTTGCGGCTAGAGCCGAGGCTACAGAAAGCTTTGTGTTGCAAACTCGGTCCCTAGACACCCTGCGACTCCCAAATTCCATTCAGTGCTTTATAGCCATCCCCCCACTTCTACCCTAATGGCATTTGCATGGTTTTTATACTGCAAATAGCTTTTTTCTGCGTTTCATTTTCCCATAACCTCGGCTATAGCAGCAAATATCTCTCGCATCGAGAGAAAAACAAGATGGCGGTCATTTCATTTCTGAAAATCGTGATCCTGCAATGCATAATGGGAGATATAACTATAATTTTTGAGGAAGAGGGCACCCACTTCTTGGCCAAATTTTTAAATAACTACGGCACGGAATAACCCCAAGCCATGCATGGATCGAGAGTCAACGCTTCGTGCCCAAGTTGTTTCGGCCCTTGTCCAAATCCATCCAGTGGTTTAGACTGTGCGTTTTGGCAAAAATTTACCTTTTTATCTGTGGGAAAATGAAAGGGAAGTAGATTGCATTTTTGGGAATAAAATCTTTTTGATGCTTAATAACTTTTTTATTTTGTAACAAATCTTTACGAAACTTTGCAGACTGGGGCGGGAGGTGGGTCTACAGACTTTTAATCACTTTCAAAATTTCAGCCAAATAAGTTACTCGAATCAAAAGTTATTAACAATAGAACTTTGAGGGGTTCTTATGGGTCTCCGACTCACCTTAACTATAGGATAGCGACCGTGGGCCATGTAGTTAAGGTTAAGTTACTAAACTCATAGGAAGAGCTATTTTTCGGCGGCTTATAACTTCGCGCCCCCTAGACGAATCCTCACTAAACTTTGCAAAAAAAGTATATGGCCAGCTCTGAATTTTTCGGCCAAGCTGGTGGAGGTTTTGTGCAGGTGGGGCAAAGTTATAGGGGGGTCCCAAAAATGTATTTTTTTCCCATAGACGGAATGGGGAAAACGTTGTGTACGGCTACAGGCTGAATGGCTGTAGAGCGGGGGCTTGGATCAGAAAGCGTGCTTTTGTGTGTTTGGTGGAAATCCGACCAGTACTTTTGTTGCAAAGAACTGAAATGCACATCCCAAAAAATGTGTGATATCTGGGTCCGCTCCACGGACCCTTTTCCCTGTTCGCTCCGCAGACAGAAGTGTGTTTTGCTCGTGGTACGGCGTGCTGTCTGAGATGTTTGGACGCGGCCGGTGGTTGGCTGGAGTGAAGTGTGGTGTGCGTCAACATTTTTTGGGAAAGGCGCCATGGTGTGTCGGAGGACAGTGCGGCGGCGGAAGGGTCTGCAAAATGTACCGTATGGAATATGTTGGGTGGAGGAGTGAGAAGTGGTTCATGTGACATATGTAGGCAAGCACTTTTTGTGGTGATTGGAGGCAGCTCCCGTAAAGGGCCCATAGCTTCTGCCACAAGCTGTTTGTAGCAACCTCTTTTTGTGGTGAGTGTTGGCAGGTCAATTGCAGGAGGGGACTGAATTGCACATGACATAGGTTGGGTGGGAGCGCAGGTGGCTGTGCACTGTGGATGGAATGCAGTAGTTGGGCACATGGTGGTAAGCATGAATGAATGAAGGTGTGATGGGTCTGTGGTAGGAATAGACTATTGGGTGCATGGGTCCAGGGCATGCACTGGAGAGCATAGGGCTGCAACATACCCATCGCAGGAACGTGTGCATTCGGTAGAGGGTGGTGCTTGCATAGTGTGGTGTGTGCAGATTGGTTGCAGTAGGGCAGTGTTGCAAACAGATTGTGGGTAGGTTGCCAGTGGTACGATACTTTGTGAATGGACGTGTGTACGCCCATAGTATGTGATTGAAAGTGCACAGGGAGGCAGGAGAGAGTGTTTTGCTTGTACATTATGGTAACTGTTGCAATTAGTTGTTGAACAGCTCCATGGCAGTGCACTGTGGTTGGAGATGCTGCAGTGAAAAGTCACGCCACGCTGTGTGGGCACTGGGTGCAGTGTTTGCATACTGTCAGTATGGTAGAGGGTATGGTTGAAGGGTAGCTTATACATGCTTGGATAGTGTGCTGTGTGCACAATGCTTGCATGTTGTAAACATTTTGTGGTTAAGTTGGCAGTGACCCTATACTTTGTGAGTGGAAGTGGGTATGAAAATAGTATGTGAATTGTAGGGGTGCTGGAGACAGTGTAATGTTTATACATTATGGTAACTGTTGCATGTAATGCTGTGCATGTCCATTGCAGTGTGGAGGTATTTTAGGAGTGCTGGTGCCAGCGGTGCATATGTGTATAGTGGTAGGTGGTGACATGCTGACATGAATGGTTGCATTATGTTATGGTGAATCTGTGGAAGGAGCCCACTGGAACAATGCAGGTTTGACAGTGCATGAGGCACAGGGTGGTGGTCTTTGAAGAATGGGTGTGGAGCACATTAGCTATATGCTACAGCACCACAAGTGAGTTGCAAAGCATCTATTGTGCATTCCATGGTTGTGGTGATAGTTGCAAAATGCTACAGTATTTGGTGTGCGGCAGGAGATGGTGCAGTGAGAGGTTGTGTAGTATGGCCACAGGGTGCACTGTGTACGTAAAGTGAGTATGGAAGTGGGTATGGTTGAAGTGCAGCTTATATGTGGTTGATTACTCTGCTGCATGCAGATTTATTGAATTTGGCCCTATGTTGTGAAGCTGTTGTGCAGAGGTTGCCAGTGACAAAATACTTTGTGAATGGCAATGCGTAGGGGTGGTGGAGGCTGCAGTATGTGCTTGTATAGTTTGCTGTTTGCACAATGCTTGCAGTATAGGCAATGTTGTAAACATTTTGTGCTTAAGATGATAGTGACACAATACTTTCTGAGTCGAAGTGGGTAAGACAATAGTATGTGAATGAAAGGGCGTAGGGGTGCCGGAGACAGTATAATGTTTATCCATTATGGTAACTGTTGCATGTAATGCTGTGCATGTCCATTGCTGTGTGGAGGTTGGTTAGGAGTGCTGGTGGCAGTGGTGAGTATGTGTCTAATGGTAGTTGGTGACATGCTGACATGCATGGTTACAGTATGGTGCAGGGAATGTATGCAAGGAGCGCATCCAGTGCAACAATTCAGGTTTGACAGTGCATGAGGCATAGGGTAGTGATCTTTGTAGAATGGGTGTGTAGGACATTGTGGATGTGCTACAGCACCACAAGTGAGTTGCAAAGCGTATATTGTGCATTCCATGGTTTTGGTGATAGTTGCAACATGCTACAGTGTTTGATGTGTGGCGGGAGATTGTACAGTGAGAAGTTGTGTAGTGTGGACACAGGGTTCAGTGTGTACGTAATGCGAGTATGGAAGTGGGTATGGTTGAAGTGCAGTTTATATGAGGTTTGTTACTGTGCTGCGTGCAGATTTATTGAAGTAGGCCCAATGTTGTGAATGTCAATGTTTAGGGGTGGTGCAGGCTGTGGTATGTTTGTGGATCCTGCTAAGTGAGACACGTTTTTGTGAATGGGTGTTGTATGGTGTGGGGGACTTGGGTAGAAGTGCCACTACGTATGTTACGTTTGTGCATAGTGTTAGGTGCCTACATGGTTGCTTTCCTAGATGTATTGTGTTGTGGTGGGTGTGGAAAGGGCTGCAATGGTTTGTGCATGGCCAAAGGTGTGCTGGGTGCATTTTAGGATCTTTGTGGATGTTGCAATCGTGCATTATTTAGCAGAAGTTTGTGGTGGAAGGGCTTTGCGATCAAACGGAACGTGTACTGAGAGTGTTTAACAGTAAATATGGAGTGGTGTACAGAAATGACAGTATGCAATGCAGAGGTTTTGTATGTGATTGTTGCATGCGTGTTTGAAAATTTGAGAGCACCCAATGGGGGAGTGCTGCAAAAAGTGACAGTGCAATGGGAAGAAGTATTGTGTGAGCTGTACTGGGCCGTGGCCCTCATTGTGGATGGCAAAGTGCACATGCACTTCCTGCCATTATGAGCAGGGTGGAAAGGCAAATGGAATTGTGGGAAATAGGCCAATAGTAGTTTAGGGCATGGTTGACAGGAAGAGGCAGTACCATTTCGTCCCAATACTGTGTCGTGAGGGTGGTCGAGATGGAGAGACGCACAGTGCTTATCATCAGTGATACTTTTGTTCACCATCTGCACAGGTGTTGTGTGCAAAGAGGTATTGCTGGTAATTTCGGGTTGGAAGGAGTGGACGCTTTCTGGGCCTGTCAGGGTGACTGCAGTTTCGGCAGGATGGTTCTCCTGTGCAGATATGTGGCGTCCATCACGAACGTTGACTTTGTTGTGCTGCACTATGGAAGTCTTCATTTGGGTTACATGTCGTTGTCATGTGGACAATTAATCCGTCAACGGAAGAGGTTGCTGACCGCAGTGATGCATATTTTTCCTATTGCCAAGGTCCTTTTCTCATGAATAACGCCAAGAGGAGTATGGGTCCATGACGGTGTAATTTGTCCCCAGTCAGAGTTCGGAAGGTGTGCTATAAACAGATTTATGCGTGAGCTTATGCAGACTGCTGGCATGTTCTCCACCCTCTATGAGATCATGAGGTTGTAAAATATGTAGTGGTTCTGTAGAAATGGCAATTATTTGAGCGCCATTGGCAATGCCGTTTTCTTTTAGACTGTGCAAGAAGCATTGACCAGAATGTGGTAAAAATGTGAGTAGAGGCAAACAGAAATGCATATAAAGAGAAAATCCAAAAAAACGTGCCCGCACGCACGTCAAAAAAAAATATATGTTTATACATGTACACTGAAAGACTGCATCCCCTACCGAGTTTGATATTGTTTACCCCCTTACCCCCACTCACTATCACGAAAAGGTAGTGGATTACGCAGTACTTTCAGGATTACACGTGCCAAGTCCTGGGTGACTATGTGTGCGGATGGAGAAATAGTCCATACTTTCGTTGAACTTTTGTACTGTAAATGTGTAGCGGTACATTTCAAGTGTTGTACAGGAGTGATAGTGTTGGATGATGGCGGCTTCGATGAGATTGGTGGATGCGTGTGACTGTGCACCTATTTACGTGCAACCCAATGAAGTAGAGCTGCACAGAAGATAGTGCAAAGGGAAGAAGGACTGCTCCAGCTTCACGCTACTTTAGGAGGCGCACGTGCCATAATCTGGCCTTTACGCCACCTTGCCCAATTGCAATGGCAGTGTGGGGATTAGCCAATCATGTAGTTTGGGTGTGGTTAACAGGAAGGGGAGGTGAAACTGTTGTACTGAGGGTGGCTGACATGGCAAAACGCATTGTGTTGACTGTAGGTGATCCCTTTGTCATAGATCTGCACAAAAAAGTCCTGCAAAGACACTTTGACAGCAATTTTGGTTTGGAAGGAGTGGACGCATTGTGGAACGATGTGTATGAGTGCAATTTCGGCGATATGCATGCACTTTGCAAAGACTTCGCAGTTTTCCAGTAGTAGATGTTGTCGTCATCCATTACAGCGGCATGCATATGGGTTACCTGGCTTGCTTACATTTGTTACGTAGACTGAGGAGATTGCTGGATGTCGTGAGGATGGTTTGCCCCACCGCCAAGGTACTTTTCTGATCCATAATAACACAAAGAGTATGGCCCCCTGCTCATGGATGTTGTTCCGAGCCAGACGCAGGAAGGTGTCTCATCAACAGAAGCATGTCTACTTTTTTGTCTGCTTGTGGAATGCTCTTCTGCAGCAATTACCTCATTAGTTGTTGAAATGCAGTTTTTCCAAGAAAACAGCATTTTGTTGTCACCCATTGGCAATGCAGTTCTGTTTGCTCGTCTACAGGATGCTGTGAAGAGTTCACTGTACTAATGGGAGCACAAGAAAACACAAAAGCTAATAAAAACAGAAAAAGTGTTTCTGTAGAAGCATCTAAACAAAAAAAACAAGAGGCTCTTTTAAGAGTCGACCCTTACCACAAAGTCCCCCTACCATGGTTGCAAGTTATTCCCCCATGCCCGCACGCAGTACAAAAGGCACATCCGGGGATTTTGCGGGTGGTGGCCACAAAGATGGAACTGTGGGGATTGTCCAATCAGATGCTTAGGGTGTGCGGCAATAGGAAGAGGTACTCCTGCTTCACTCTGGCCGGGCCCTCGACGTACTTGTGGACCTGCAAGTGCCATATTCGGCGCTTCTCACCATGCTGGCCTATGGAAATGGTACTGTAGCGATTGTCCTATGAGGTGTTGGCCAGTGTGCGTCACAGTAAAGTGCGCCAATAGGAAGATGGACTCCTCCTGCTTTACTGGGGCATGGCCCTCGCGGTACTTGGAGAAAGGCACGTGCCACATTCTGCACTTCTCAGCACGCTGCCCAATGGAAATGGGACTATGGCCTTTGGCCAATCAGGTGCTCTGGGTGTGCTTCACAGGAAAAGGCGGCATTCACTTTTTCCGTTACTTTGTTTACTGCGGCTGGCAAATATGGCAAGACGCACAGTTTTCGTCGTGGGTGATGGCTTTGTGGAAGATCTGTGCGTGAATGCCCGCCAAAAAGACTTGTCTGGACATTTCGGTTTGGAGGGAGTGGACGCTTTGTGGTGTAGTGTGGAATCATGCTGTTTCGGCAGACTGCTTCTAGAATGTCGACTCGTGGCTTCTTCGGCAACTGTACATTTTGTGATTGTGCACTTTAAAGCCTTCTTTTTCAGTTACATGCATTGTTCACATGTGTTTAGGCATCTGAAGATTATGATGAAAGCAATGCAGTGCATTTTTCCCATTGCCAAGGTGCTTTTCTTATGTCTACCCCCGAGAATAGTGTGGAAGCATTCCAATGATTCCTGTTGCCAGTCGGAGGTCGGAAGGGGTCTCATCAACAGAAGCATGTGTGACTTCTTGAGTGCTGCTGGGATGTTCTCTTGTGAGAATCAGAACATTGGTTCGTGATACATACACCTTTTCAAGGCAAATGGCATGTCTTTGCCGCACAATGGCAATGAAACGTTGTTTCACAATCTATACACTGCACTGAAGACCCTATTGTAAGAATGTGAGATGATGTTGAAAACACACATTTACATATGAAAATCGCAAAAAAGTGTTTCAAGGGAAGCACCTTTCAATAGAAGAAAAAGCCCCCCAAAGGCTCTTTTAAGAGCCACCACAAGTAAGGACGTCCGCTCCCCTGGCTGAAAGTTATTTCCGCACTCCCACGCACGCACAGCATGAAAAGTCTGCGAATATCGCAATAGTTTCAAGGTGGCACGTGTTACATACGCCATTTTTGAAGATGACGGCCATAGACATGGGCCTGCAGATGCTACGGGATTGGGCAATAAAGTTTGTGGGTGTGGCATGTGCAGACAGAGTGTGCAACATGGTGTATTTGTCGACAGAAATGCAGAGGGTGCGATTATGGCTGTGTGTTTCACAAGGTGGGTTTTAGGGGATTCCAACATACATTGACTGAAAGTGTATGGAAAACACTGTGCAGTGGCTACTCATTTTGCAATCTATAATGTGCATGTGTAGTGGTATGGAGTATCTAGAATGAAGTGCCTGATTTTGGTTTCTCTGTGGGACTGTTTGGTGACACGCCATCATGCCGACATTATTGTTGTTCATTTTACAAGGAAATTGCACAACATGTTACACGGGTTTCAGAGCCGTTTGCGATGCAGGAGGCAGTAGCCCAGTTCATGCGTTTGTTTCTGATGCCTTGCATACATTTATATTGCATTATGCAGCCACCGATGTGGCAGTGTCGTTTCCTATTTGGTCTGTGAATGCAGACAGCGTGGTGCATTGCAGAGGAGTGTATTTGTGCCTTTGTTCGACATGTGCCTACGGCATACATCGCCCCTGGGAATATGACGTTTGACAGCACAAATACTTTTTCCCCAGCTACAACGTTCATCTTACTATGCCTGCCATCCCGATTTCTGCACACCCGATCTAAATTGGCTTGGTGCCCTTCTTGAAAGTAGTGATTTTTTTTGTAGTACGTGTTGCGCACTGACTCTCTTGAAAACGCTTTGCAACACGTAAAGAAATCTTTGTACAGCGAACCTCTTTCTAAACTATTGAACTACATTGTTTACCACACTGCCATGCCTCCCGCCCTGCATGCATGCATTGCCCATTCAGTTGTTGCTTTTCGAAAGGTGCTTTCTTTATTTACCTTTTGTCCTTTCGTTGTGAATTTTCATTTATTAGGGTGTTCTCACACACGCCACAGATGGAATAGCAGGAAAGGTCAGGTACTGAAGGGTCAGCACCTGTATGGATACTAGAGGGGATGTGATGGGAGACTGAATTATTGGGTGGCGCTCAACTACATAGGTGGCAGGCATTGTAATGCTCCTGTAAGGACCATTCCAAGTACTTTCTCTCTGCACAGTAGCGCATTGCTGAACATGCACAATACAATGCCCTTTGCCGGGTAAGGGTCTGTAGCGCGGCATATGGTTTGCAAAGGTTTTTTACAGTCCGCTGCCCTACAGGAGTGCCCCTCTTGTTGTCCAGAGCAGATGTGGCAAATGGTGTACATGAAATTACCCTACGTAATTGTTGGAAGGGCGGTAGCCTGGCCACTGGTCCCTTGTGCTTTAATTTCAGTTGTTGTGGCATGCAATACAAAGTTTATGGTAAGCCATTAGTGTTAGGGGTAGCAATCACAGATATACATACATTGTGGAATGCAAGATTGTTTAAAACAACGGGAAACAGAGCTTCATTACGTGCAGCAGGAAGCCATTTATTGTGTGCGACACATGCAGCTACATCGCTTTTGTAACCACTACTAAGATTGTTTGCGCTCTGCATATTCTGCTGTTTCCTTACTTGCCTTTACATGCGCTAGTATGTGCGTGAGGAAGGTGCACCAGCTTTGCCATTTTGCAGACTTACTACAAACTGTCCCACCTGCAGTTACATGTTTTCTTCAAATGTACGACCGCCAGGCGACCTCTTGATACTTTCCGTCACACTGCTGAGTGCAGACAAAATGTATCTGTTTCACGGGTCATGGAAAGGCAAGCAGCAGATAAATAAAAGTAATGTGACATTTAACAGGCCCATGTCACACTGCAGGTTGCTGTTCCTTGTTTAGCAGTGGCCGTTATACAGTTCGGAGTGCTTTAGCCACAAATTGGTAAGTTTTCAGAGCCTGCCACGAAGTCAGCAGCAGTTCTTTAAAAGCGGTAGCCTACTGCATGAATCCGTAGGGCTGGCAAAATTGGCGGTGTTACTCGTATACAGTGGATGACCTATGCATGGGTCTAGGTGTGGAAGGGAAACATGTGTGCTTCCACAACTACTTAAAAGTGCTTTAGAAGATGCGGACATGCGGCCACTAATGGAGTCCTACGGATACTTGCAGTGTGATTGCACATACGCCAACCAGGTGCAGTCTCCCTAGGAAACGTCCATATTGCTCATCTGTAGTCATCTCGGCCAGTAGTGTGCAGCAGAGATTTATCATGCTCTGTTAATACAAAAATAGAGCCCACTGACACACTAAACAACATTTACTATGCACATCTGTAATTGCTATGATACACCAACAGTATTTGGAAAAGTAAGGGGTAGCGCAACTGGATACATAGACCAGACAATTTGTCCTTTCCACACGTTTATAATGAGGGCAGCCAAGGAATCAGTAACAAACCGTTGTTAACAAGACGTTATGGTTATGTTGCCGTACCAAATACCTATCCTCTTTACAGAAAACGCTATGCTAAAGGAACATTCGGCATACAGTTCCCTACTAAAAAGCTATGAAATTCACTAACAAAAACATTGTTAAAGGGACGTTATGGTTAAGTTGCACTAGCAAAAACCTATGAACTTCAATGGAAAAACGTTGTTACAGGGACGTTATTGTTACAGGTAAAACCAAAACAAAAACGAAATTCGACAGTTATGGTAAGCTAAGCAACCATAACTTGTGCCACCAGTGTGCACTGCAAGGACTAACACCCATGACATCAAAGATGCCATTCCAAATCCCATTCATGACATCACTGATGACATCACATGTGTGGCTCCCTCTATTTTGTTCACTACCATAAGTGGACTGCATGCTTTTCTTCGCTAACAGTCAGGAACAAACAATTCAAAAGGTTCTACATGTGTGTACGGCACCCTGCTCTTATGTCCTTACACTACTTTCCTTACGGTTCACTCACATCATAGGATAAATACACATATAGGGGAAGAGGAAAGTGTAAAACACAGCAATCATTTCTGTGCATGAAGGTAATCAGTTATGTTATGGACACTTTCTGGTAATACTGCTCCTTTTCAGCTTACTTTAATTCCCTTGTATATGATCATGTTTTTATGCATTGTCGTGTCTTTATGGTTTCTGTGCAGTAGTGCAATTATGTAGTTATAAAGGCAATGGTAGCTACTTCTTACATGTTTCACAGTACCCGACACTCGAAAGATTTTAAAGGTTACACTTCCATGAGGCATTGTGCAGACAATGGCTTTGTTTGCACATAAATTCATGTACAGTGAAGACGTGTGTAATAAAATGGTGTGTATAGCAATGCCTTCCTCCATTACCTACTTATCTCATGATAGTTCTTTCAAAGTTTTTTGCCACCATTACAATAACAATCCCTTGTAGAGACTTCCTATTACAACTACATGAGAGAGGAAATGTTCCGAAAAATATGCTGGCAAAGCATAAAAGGTACTCACCTTTAAAACCCAGCAATCTGTCGTGAATTATTCCCTGGAAAACTAAATCCCAATACAAAATAATTGCTTGTGGTCTTGTGAGTAAGCGTCTGCACTGGGAACATGACAACCTGAGTAAAATCCTAGTAGCCAAATACTTGAGCAAGGTTGGCAACCTAAATAAAATCCAAGGGATTGGGTTCACCCTTTGAAAAAAAAGTTATGCTCTTTACCCACATGTGTCCTTTACTTGTGCCCTGAAAAGTAGCCACAATCAGAGGAAAATAACTGCACCCGTTTCCAGGATTGCAAACATCTTGGGAAAATACTCATGACTTAACTGCTCTCTCATCATTTCCCCTCCTCACCCTGTAAGCGATATTCAATCAACACTACAGCAAAGTCAATGCCTAGTCTGGGATCCTGAGGAAAACCCTTATTAATGTATTTTTATGTCTAGTTCAGTACTCTGGATGACCACCCTTGTATAACACCCCCCTCTTAGAATCCCCCTGACCCCACTGAGCCAAGAAGTAGGTTTGTTTTGCAAATTAAAAGGTTTATTTGAGATTTTAAACAATATATATATATATATATATATCACACTTTATAATAAATTAATATCTGATGGTACACTTAGACATATGATGTTGATCAACAATGGGTAATCTGGCACTAGCACACTTCTTTACAATCAATGAGGAGTTAGTATAGGATGGATAAAGTAGCAAAAATACTTTTATGGTTTCAAATGGATGCAATGTTGAATGAAAATGCAGTACAGAAACTAACTGATATGGTTTCACAAGATATCATATGTTCCCCTGGTGGCAATTCACCCCCCCCCCCTTATATGCAATGCAAGGAGATGGAAGTAACACACACAGTTCTCAGGAATGCAATCAAATACAATACGAAATTCAATTCCCACCCCAGCAAGCTTAGAGAAAACAGGTATGAGTTTTAAAACACAGGCCCAAGTGCTTTGAATGTGGTGGCAGTGAAGTGAGAAATATGCTGAAAATGCTTTTAATTCCCTTTAGGAAGTTCAGGGTGAGTGAGAGATACTTGGGATGAGCTCAGGCACACTTTAGCAATGATTCAGGGATGGTTATTAAGAGGCAGACACATTTTTAGCAAAGGAAAGCAAAAAGCTGCTATCTTTTTACAGGTAAAGAAATCAGGCCAAATCGCAAATCGCGGCAAAATTCGCAAGTGCGTGAATCGCGATTACGGCAAAAGTATAAGTTTAGGTTTGTTGGAAAGATTAGATTCTAAGCTTTCAGATGAAAGTAACATTTTGTTCCTAGCCCAAACGGTTCCAGAGATACGGACGATTAAATAAAGGTAGTTTTTCGGATTTAAAGTAAACTCAACATGACAGGTGACAGCTTGCAGCTGCAGAATTGACAGGTGACAGTTGTGCAGCTTTAAAAATGACAGATGACACGATTTGTAGGAGGCAGTTCTACTTAGGTTAAAATAGTTTGGATTAGATTATTTTAACTAAGAGATTGGTTCTGCACAGTTCTGCTAGGTACTCACAATATAAATTTGAACTAGGCCTCGTCACGGATCTGGTCAACACGTCCGGCTGCGGTTCTTTCTGCTCGGCGGGTCAATCAGGCACCGGTTCTGCTCACAGCGATCTGGGTCAGCTCTGCTCTGCTGGTCTAGCCTCTCTGGATTCAGCGGCCTCTGGTTCTGGATACTGCTCTGCTTTCCGGTTCGGATCAAGTGGATTCTGGATGTAACACCGCTTTCTGGGTACTGGCAAGAGTTCTTGGCAAAAGAATTCAGACAGCTCACCCGGCTGTGGAATAGTTTGCAAATGATTTTGAGGCCTGCTGACAAATACTTTTGCTTGCAGTGGGCCTTCTTGGTTCAAAGCTCTGTAGTCTCTGTTTAGCTTGGAAGTCTAAGTGTTGGATCTCTGGATGTGAAGTCGTTGGTCAGCATGCTCCGCAGCAAATGGAATTGAATGTCTCTACCTGTCCCAGCAGTCTCTTTTTATGTGTTTTGAAAATGGGTGTGTGCCTGGGCCTAGCTAAGCCTGCCCCTCTCTACTTGTCATTGGCCCAATTCTCCCCTCTCCCATGATTGGGGGAAGGAAATGGATTGTCATCATGATGAGGTCTGTTTATGGGTCAGAGGATCCTCCCCTGGTCAGTTTGCCCACAAATCTATATTTGATTCAAATACATCTTTCCCAGATATACAATTTGTTGAAATTACATGTGCACATTATATATTCCTTACGGTCCATGCTTGTCCGCCTCTGATCTTCCTGGGGGCTTGCATTCAAAAATGACATTTTGCGCTTTTTAACTGGTTTTGCAATATCGGTCATTTACCCAAAATTACACACATGTGCGCAAGGAGTATGGACATTAATTGATGAAGTGCCAGATTTTTAACATGCAGACATTTGGAGTGAGACCCTATTTTCCACTAGCAACCCCCCAGAATACACCACAGGGTCCTAATGCCTCTCAAAATGTGCACAGAAAAATCACAAAAATAATGATATTACTTATATAATTCTGACAAGTCCGCACTATGAGTTATCTATCTTTTTTAAATTATGCCCTGGTCAAAAAGGGGTGTGGCTTCCCACATCACAGGGTGGAATAACTGGTTTATCCACTTCCCCCAAGCTCAGCTGCTAGCAGAGGCACTGCCCCTCCCAGTTTCCCCTAAGAGGAAGCCACTTTACGACGCCCCCAATATAACATTTGCCTGAGTCAAGGGAGTTGCATTGTTCTGTTCCTTCCAGTTCCCAGGTGCTCCATCCCTAATCTAATCAGAGAGGTGACAACTCCTTTTGGCAAGGGGCAGCAGGATGCAGCTAGGCCTGGGAAGAGTGGCTGAACAGGTTTCTCCTGTCGGGGGTAGTTGTCAGGCAGAATCCAGTTTCACTAAGCCAGGTTTCAGCTAAATGTCACTTTTTGTTCCCAGTTTTCTACATTCAAATCAAACTGACAATTTGTACCTATACATTAAATAATTAATTCCTTCAAGTCATTTCAGAATATGGTTTTACATTCTTCCACCTCTTAGCAAGTCTTTCCTTGGTCTGGTTTTGTTTCATTTGTGCAGTTTTACACAAAAGTCTGGTGGTTTTAAAACGCCGGCTTTCTGATAGTGGTGAGTACTGGTAATGCAACCATTTTTGGGATTAAGAAAATGAATTCCCCACAGTTCTGAGTTGCTTTTTTGGCAATCAGCATTGCCATTCCCAATGGTTTCAGGCTACTGTGTGTGTAGCCCAATGGTGGTTTTAGGCAGTGCCCTCCTGTGCTCACAACATAGGCAAAAATGGGTGACAGCCTATTCTTCATGTTTTCCCTGTGCACTCTCTGGGGAGTTCTGGCCATCATGATGTTTTCCATGCCAGTACTGCACGGTTTTATGGTAGGGCTTGTATGCATGGGTAAAAACATCCCACAAGCCCCCCCTCTTGCGATGGCCATTCTGTCCTTTCTCAGATGGAACTCGCAAGATCTGGGATGTTCTCCTCATCTTCTTACGGTAGATGGCACAGTTCAGCATCTTTTCCCCCATCCAGTTGGATCGATCGGTTCTCCTCGCCGGTCCTGCTGGGAATATTTGGCGGTACCCCGGGCCCCTCGGGTCTCTGCTCCCGGTCCCCGGTCGTCCTCCTTGGTCAGTCTCCATGGTTTCATCTCTCATAGGATGATAAAGCAAAGCAGCAATACACATTCCTAGACATTTTTCCACCACTATTAATGGTGTGGCGAACATATACATTTTATGAATCAGAAGATATGAACATATACATTTTCTTTTTTAACTTAGGAGACAAGAACATATATATATATACAAAGATCACAGAATTTTATATGCTATATGTGGTATATTTTAGGGTTGGAACTGAATTACTCTGGAGCGGCCCCCTCTGGGATTCCAGTGGATTCCTCCAGTTGTTGCAGAGTGTGCCTGCGATGGCAACACTTTAGCTGATTTATATGTACCCACTTGTCTTCCCCCTCTGCCAAACCGCCTTTGGGGATGCGGATCTTGTAGGCCACAGGGGAGATTTTGTCTATAATCTCAAACGGTCCCTTCCATGTAGGCAAAAATTTTCGCTGTTTGGCCTGGTTCCTTTGGAAATTGTATAGATAGACCCGATCACCCACCTTATATTCCTTTCGGGTAGTTTTTAAATCATAGTGGGTCTTCATGCTCTCGGCTGATCTTTCTAGATTCCGCTGAGCATAGGCAAAAGCATGTTGAAGGTGTTTCCTTAAATTCTCCACATGCTCATGAGTTGTGGAGGCATTTATCAGTGTCTGCTCTTGAGTCCTGTAGAGCAAATGCTGGGGAAGCACCATCTTGCATCCAGTCAACTCAAATGGTGACATTTTGGTTGCAGATGAAGGGGTAGATCTGATGGCCATTAGGACTAGAGGTAATCGGATATCTCAACTTGGCCCAGAATCTGCCACAAACTTTTTTAATGTGCTCACAATGGTTCGGTTGTATCTCTCCACTGCTCCAGAAGAAGCTGGCCTGTAAGCAATATGTAACTTCCTTTTGACCCCCAGTATCTCCCACATCTTTGTCATTACTTCACTGGTGAAGTGGCTACCCCTGTCTGACTCAATCCTTTGAGGTAGACCAAAACGGGAAAAGATGTGGTTAATCATTAGGGCAGCTGCTGTTTCTGCCTTACAATTTGGGGCCGGGAGACATTCCACCCACTTGGTAAACAAGCATGTAACGGTCAACATGTACTTGTTTCCTCTAGACGAGCGAATCACAGGGCCTAAAAAGTCGATTTGCAAATCTGACCATGGCAGTGTCATCCCCCTCTTTTGGAGAGGCGCACGGTGTGTGAGGGATGATGGCTGAAATTGTGCACACACAAGACAACCCTTCAAGTATTGGTCGAGGTCCTGCCCCATGTGTGGCCAGTATGCAACCTCTCTTAAGATTTCCAGTGTTGTGTGAAACCCCCTATGACCGGCGGTGGCTGCATCATGGGCGTGACTTAACATCAGGCTTCGGAATGAGGTAGGAACCACCCACTGATCATGGCCAGCTTGGGATTTCCTTACCAACAAACCGTCTTGGATTCGGAACATTTTTGGACATTTCATCAGCACTCTTAGGTCCTCTTTCCCAATGTAATCGGTATCCGTCAGGGGAAAGTTCTCAGGGTCCTCAAGGTGTTGGTAAAACTTACCAATAATTGGATCCCCCTTCTGAGCTGTAATTAAATCAGAATCAGGGGTCTCCTTACTCCATTGTGCAGTTGAAAGATCATTGTGAGCATTTGTCTGGGACCTAGTGATAGCAGTGACCTGGATTTCCCCCAACAGGGACTCTATTTCTATTAGATTCCCTTGGATGGCCCCGGTTTTGGCCAGCTGATCAGCTAAGTCATTTCCAGTTTTGTCTGGTCCCTCTACTTTGGAATGACCCTTGATCTTTTTCCAGTAGATGGTCATCCCATTCGATGTGACCAGATCATCAATATTTTGGATTAACTTCCCATGTTTCAGGGGTTTGTTATTAGCGCATAACATGCCTCTGGTTTTCCAGTTGACCAGGTGCTCCACGAACCCGTTCCGTACATAATCCGAATCTGTGATTATGACCAGTTCGTGCAGTTGATGCTGGACAGCAGTGAGGATGGCCTGATGCACAGCCATCAATTCTGCCACCTGACTACTTCGGGGACCAATTTTGTATCCAGCGGAGGTATCTGGGAACTCCTTCACCCATGCAATCCCTACGCCAGCCACCAGTTCTTTCTCCCCGTCGTTGTCAACATGGTAAGAGCATCCATCCACATAGACAGTGGGCATTCCCTCACACTTGTCTTCTTCAAAGATTTTGTATGGGGAATTAAGGTATGCCTCCATGTTGTCCTTGATTTTTAGACTTTCGTCCTCGAGACAGTTTTCTCTGGCACATTCATGCAAGTCAGCCAGACCTTGCGCGAGGGGACTCTTCTTGTTTTGGCCATATCTGACCTCCACAGGAAAGCCTTGCATTGACAGAATCCAGGAAGTAATTCGGGAATTACTCACATTTCCGGCCCGGATTCTGTCACTTTGGAGATATTGCAGAGGCTGGTGTGGAGTCTCCACTATGATGTGTTCCCCTTTAATAAACGGGCGGTAATTCTTCAATGCCCACACCGTTGCCAGGAGTGCCTTCTCACAATCGTTGAATGTTTCCTCCACAGAGGATAAAGTTTTGCTCGCATAGGAGATTACTTTATTGACCTTGTCATGCTTTTGGTATAATACTGCCGTCAAGCACGTATTAGAGAACCCCGTCTCCAGGAAGAACTCCTTGTTTCTGACAGGGTAAGCTAGGCAAGGCGCTTGTGAGAGGCTTCTTTTGAGTTGTCTTACTGCCTTGGATTTTTCTGGACCCCATTCCCACTTGACCCCCCCTTCAAGAGATGAATCAGGGGTCTAGTGATCTCTGCGTAGCCTTCGATGAACTTCCTGCTGTAATTAGTCAGTCCAAGGAGGCTCCTTAGTTCCCGCAGAGTTGTGGGGTCTTTCAGTTTCTGGAGTGCTTCCACTTTCTTTTCTTGGGGACAGAGGACCTGAGGAGTAATCTCATGCCCCAAGAAATTAACACGGGTTCTATACCACTGTGCTTTCTGAAAGGAAAGTTTTGCTCCGGTGGCCCTCAACTGTGTCAGAACATAACGGATCTCCGCTATGTGTTCCTTCACAGATGAACTTTTGATGAGGACATCATCTACATAAGCCAGGTTACCCCTCGCACCCAGGTCGGGCATGGCCTTATGTAGGAAAATGTTGAATTCATTGCCGGAGTTGAGGTATCCGAAGGGAGTACGGGTCCAGGTGTACTGCTGGCCCCCAAAGGTAAAAGCCAGTTTGTATTGGTCCTCCCTACTGACAGGCACGGTCCAGTATCCATTGGTCAGGTCTATTGCAGTGAATACTTGTGACCCTTGAATCTGGGCCAGCCCTTGGTCAATGTAGGGCAGAGGCCATCAGGAAGTATGGACCCGTTTGTTGAGCTCCCTAAGGTCGGCGCAGAGTCTCCACTGGCCGTTTGGCTTCAATATTCCCATCACCGGATTGTTGAAGGTGCTGTGTACTGGACGAATTATTCCCCGGGACTCACGGTTCTTAATTATTTCAGTAAGGGACTGCATGGATGCGATAGGCAAACGATATTGCTTCACAAACACTAGAGTCATCCCAGGGTCCGTGGGAATTGTTGTGGTGTGGATGTCGGTGCGACCACAGTCATATGAGTCTACCGCAAAGAGATCTTGAAAATCCAAGAAAACTTGTTTCAACTTTTGCTTCTGTTCCAGAGTCACACAGGCATCAGCTAGGTTGACTCTCTCTTCCACCATCTGCCTGAAGCCTGGAAAGACTTCTGGTTTGGCTATCTCAGCGGCCTCCTCCAGCTGGGTGGAGAAGTCCCTGGTCAGAGTGCTGATTTGGACTGGAGGCTTCAGGTGGGAAAGGCAGCCCTCATGGACCTGGAAAATCACCTCATCCCTCCTGAAGTCACAAGTCACATCTCCCTTACCATAAGGGCAAGAAGTGTACACCAGGAAGTTCCCCCCATGCCGGGTAAAAATCCTGTCTGGTGTTGTATTGACCTCACTGTCACTGTCAAAACAATCCTTGGGGATTGGTCCTAACAGTTCATTTCCTAAATCAATGGAGAAATGTCGGTCATCAACCGCCATTCCAATGATGGTGCCTGCGGCTAGAGTAATACTCTTTAAGTCGCTGTTATCCACCTCTATTGGAATGGTGTCATGTTCTATGTTGACTAATGGTGTTGGGTTTACCCCTAACCCTTGCTGTTGGAGAGAAGCATTTAGATGAATATAAGCATCAGGGTTTTGCAATTTTTGTCCTCTTTTAACTTTCACTTCCAGGGAGAATTGTTGGGTCCTTTCTGGGATGGTGACTTCCTCTTTGAGCTGGACTTCAACTGCATAAGGTAGCAATTGAGCTGACCTAAATGCTTTTTCTGGATCATCAAAGCCCATGGGATTATCCGCTAATCGGGACCAAGCTTTGAAGTTTATTAGGTCCAAACTAATGGCAAAGCGATTGAGAATGTCACTGCCTAAGTAAAAGGCGGCAGTGACGTCTCGCACGACCCAACAATTATGGACTATGCTCTTGTTGCCAATGGAGATTTTGAGCATACACCTGCTTGGCAGGAGATGTTTGGAATTAGGTGCTTCCAGGTCCATTTCCCATTTGTCTATCAGTTTGAATGTGGGAATGGCTGGATCTTTTGGGAGTTGGCGGAACATGGCTTCGCTGATGAAGTTCTTACCGTTGTTCCCACACACTCGAGCGAGAACAGAGTCCTTCCCATCATTTAACTGAACACGGATTAACAACTGCTCCCCAATTTGCTGAATATCAGCCAGGCTCTGAGCTGACTTCACATCTTTCTGGACTATAGGAGTGAGAGTTTCTGATTGTGGATTAGTAAAGAATTTCAGGGTGTTTCCTTCCAGTGTGGAATACCACCTTAAACTGGAAGGAAGGTTGATTTTCAGAAATAGAGAGGAACCCCCATCACCAGTCTGTTGTCCTACTGCTATTACTGTCATGTCTGGAATTTGGTTGTTCTGGAAGTGAAATTCTACTTGGTCAGATTTTTGTTCGACCATGTGGCAGGTGCCATTTAAACTAACATGGTTGACACTCTGTTTTAATTTTATTGGTCGGCTAGTCTGGGTCCAGAGGACCTTGTTTACGCAATCTATTAGGGGTGCCAACCTTCTCAGGAGGTCATTCCCTAGTAAACAAGGGGTGCCCTCTGGAGTCACTACTATGACCGGGTGTTTCACCTTGTGTCGCCCAATTTTGATGTCCAAATCTACAGTACCCTCGACAGGAATTTCCTTCCAGTCAAAGTTCTGCAGTTGTCCAGGAAGAGAGTTGAGAGGAATACGGTAATTCTCCCCCCTTCCTGCATTTAGTTCCTCAAAGGCCCTTTTGGACAGAAGGGTAGCTTGGGATTCAGTGTCCACCAGTGCCAAAATTGTACCCTGCCCCTGTACTTGTACCGGGGCATAGTATCTTCCCTCCTTCTCCTCAAGGGGGCACAGATAATGCACATTTTTGGACAACTGGTGGGCTAACTTTCTGGTTTTGGACATTGCTAGCGAAGAGATTTGGGCAGAATTTTGTGGAGAGCCTTGGGAATCTGAAAGAAAAAGTTGGCAACTGGAGATCAGAGCCATTGTGGGTTCCCCTGGTTCCGGTTCTGGGCCACCCCCCCCCCTTTTGGAGGCAATCACCAGGATGGGTTTGAACCAGGGGATTTTGGTATTGTCGGTTCTGGGATGAGATGATGGGTGGCGGTAGCTCAGTCTCCACATCTCCCCAGTCTGAATTGGCGTCCCTTGGGACCCATTGTTCCTTGGGAGGAGTTCCCCCATCTCTAAAGGAGAAGATCCTTTCCCCAGGATCCTCTGATTGGAAGATCTGTACCTCCTCCACAAACTGGGTCTGTTTGGGTCCTTTGTTTCTCCTACCCCCCCTCTGCTCCTTGGGAGGCAGGCTTTCAGGGGTAGGAGATTTTGTTTCCGGTTCCTGGTTTTCCAGGGGCTGTTTACAAGTTGGGAAGGAAGCTTCCTCCAAGGCTTTACACACCCCTTCCCCTTGTGCCTCCTCCCTGGGAACCGGTGGGTATCGGGGTGCTGCCCCGTCATTGTTCTGGAGCACCAGGTCCAGAGTTTGGGGCATTCTGCGGTGGCATGCTCATCTGAGGGTTCTGTTGAGCCCTCAGTATGTGACCCAGATCCCATGCCATATTTTGGACCTGGCGCTCAATTTGTGAAACCCGCTCAGGCTGATACGGGGCTCTATTTTCTCCCCATGGCTGATCCCGGGAAGGGTAGCTATCCCTTCTCCGGTAATACCCCGGATTGGGAAGATTTGGGTACCCCTCCACCCTTGGCCTCCCCTCTCCCGGATTAGGTTGTCTGGGCTCAGGGAATTGGGGAAAGAAGGATGGATGATTTTGGGGCTGGGAATTGGGCGGATACCTGGGGAAAAAGTTCTGCCCAGGATTTGGAGAATTTCTGCCCTCCTGGGGGAAGTTAGGAGGGAAGTTCCCCGGGTCAGGTGCTTGGCTGGATCCCCCCCCCTTGGGCTGGAGGAGTCCACACATAACCCAGGATTGGTCGGTTTCCCTTGTAGCGGGGACTTACATAGTCAGGGGAGCGGGGGACCCCATTCGTGGGACTACCTCCTCGACTCCCTGTCTGTGACTGGCCCGAGGGCCTTCTGGGCTGTGAATTATTTGGTGCGGGCAGGTTTTTAGGCCCCCCCATCTCCAAATCTAAAACGGGGGCAACCTTTACCTCTGCCACCTTGGCAGCAGCAGGGGTGCTGTTGGTTTTGGGGTTTTTCGGCGCATTATTTTTATTTTCCATGGGCTTCTGCACCTCATAGATCCGGGTAGCCTGTTCAATGACCCAGTCTAAAGATCTTTTCTCATGAAAATCTCTCACGAGCTGGGTCATTATGTTGTTGGGTAAGGCATGGAAAAACGTATTGATAAATTCTCTGCTATCCGTGCGCACCCTTCTGGTGGTCTGCGCAAAAGCACGATTTAATTCTTGCACAAACTCTTGTGGGGCTTGATCCTCCCCACATTGCAAATTGTAGGCTGCCTTGCAAGCCTCTTGAGGATTTCTGTGCACAGAAAAATGTTTCAAGATGGCCGCCCTGTATGTGGACCACCTTGAATGGTTTTGATCCTCCAGCCCCGCAAAGAAACTGGAGTATTCTGGTGAGAAGGTCCACTTTACATATTGAATACAGCTTTGGCTGTCCTTCAAATGGAAAGTCTCCATCATTTGCCTATAGAGCTCCAAGTGTTCCCAAACAGAATACTTAGCGTTCTTATGATAAGGCGTGATGACACTCCTTATTGCCTTTATTTGTTTCAATGGGTCCTTAAGCAAGGCCCTTTTTTGCCTTATTGGCCTTTTTGGTTCGGGTAACCCTGGTCCATTCATTCTCCGACTCAGAAGCGCTGCTCCCAGAGGTGCCCGTCTGATCTTCCAGGTTTTCCCGGATACTGCGGGCCTGGGAATGGCTGGCAGAATGTGGGGACCTGGTCTCCTGTGTCCTGTGACACTCAGAGGAGTCTTCAGATCCCTCCTTGCTACCAGGATTTGCTGAGTATCCCCCCCACTGACCTAACTGGGCAGAGGTTTTCAGGATGCCCTTAATTGGCCTACTCTCCTGGGGTTCCCCACTAAATTGCACTGTGCTTGGGTGCCCATACCCGGATACCCGCCCATCCATTCCTGGGAGGTACTGGCCTATGAGCCCCATACTTCTAGCTGGATAGTAATATGCCATCCCCGTGGCCCTGGGCTCATGTGCGCGAGGGGACATGGGGGTGGCAGAGTCCAGGGACTGGGAGAGATGAAGGCCTCTGGTACTAGGGCTCCTGAGGTTATGCTCAGGAGTTTCTCTTTCCCAGCGAACCTCATCTCTATCCGCCCCTGCTTCCTGTTGCAATGCAAGAGCCTGCGCTTTCAGTTCCTCAGTTAAGGCCTTACTAGACTCTATCAGTCTCTCCTGCATCGCTACCTGTTGCTGGAGCCTATCATTGTGCTGACAGAGAGCCTCATTTTCTCTCTGTGCCTCCTGATTGGTCCTGGAGTACTGGGCCAGTCTCTGCTGCAGGAGGGTTACCTCCTGAGCTGTGTCCCTATTGGCCTGCTCCTTTCTTCTTGCCAGAGCATCCTCCACCCTCCTGGTGTGATCTAACAAGTTCTGGTGTTCTTTTTGGAGGTCACCCAGTCACTGGAGGGCCAGGTGATTTTCTTCCATTTTCCTTTTTAAGTGGCAGACTTCCTGGCCTAAGGTATCCCTTTCCTGACTAAGAGCCTGCATCTGTGCCGCCAGGTCATCCCTTTGCCTTTGGAAGGCACCAGCTTTCTGGCGCTCCTGATCACACTCTGCCTGGGTATCCAGGTCTTTCAGAATCAATTTATTGCTTTCCTCTGGCTCTGCAGAAGGGAGTCCAAACCTTCTTGGTACTCCTTCTGCAAGGCCAGAAATCTGGTATCCTGGTCAGCCTTCTCCTGTTGCAGTCTATCCATGTCCTCTTTTATTTTAATGATATACTGCCTACTATCATTTTCTGACTCCTGGCTCCTCTGCAGCCTCTGCTCAGAAGAGACCAGGTCAGATTGGGCCTTTTCTAACGCCAGCTGTTGCCTACTTGCCAGATCTTGGCCTTCAGCACATTTGTCCTGCATGGCTCCCATATATACAAATATGCCGCTATCCTGGCAATCTTATTATGTTCATCTTTGGCTTTAGGGGCCATATATAGTTCACTCAGGGCCACATGTAGGGGACCCTGATCTCCCCATATATCTGACCCTGTTTCAGTGACCTGTTGCGCGATTGCCTGCAACCAGATCGTTTTGTCCTGATGAGTCCACTCACCTCTCACAAATAGCTTATGTAAGAAGTGCTCTCTGGCTATTTTCATATCTACCAAGGTCGTCATTCTGGAATTTGAGTTCCTTCCTGACTTACAGAAGTTTGTATTTTATTTAGCAAAGCAGACCGTTTCCTTAGAGCGTTCCTTTGAGGGATGCTTTCACAGTGTAAAACAGCGTGGTGATCTAACCGGATATGTGTATCTGGTCAGTTGGCACACTGTATTAATCTGCATAAGTGGTAAACCTAACCCAGAATATCCCGGCTCCGAGCCCCGACTTTTGTAAGCGATATTCAATCAACACTACAGCCAAGTCAATGCCTAGTCTGGGATGCTGAGGAAAACCCTTATTAATGTATTTGTATGTCTAGTTCAGTACTCTGGATGACCACCCTTGTATAACACCCCCCTCTTAGAATCCCCCTCACCCCACTGAGCCAAGAAGTAGGTTTGTTTTGCAAATTAAAAGGTTTATTTGAGAATTTAAACAATATATATATATCACACTTTATAATAAATTAATATCTGAATTAATTTTGTTCCTAGCCCAAACGGTTCCAGAGATACGGACGATTAAATAAAGGTAGTTTTTCGGATTTAAAGTAAACTCAAAATGACAGGTGACAGCTTGCAGCTGCAGAATTGACAGGTGACAGTTGTGCAGCTTTAAAAATGACAGATGACACGATTTCTAGGAGGCAGTTCTACTTAGGTTAAAATAGTTTGGATTAGATTATTTTAACTAAGAGATTGGTTCTGCACAGTTCTGCTAGGTACTCACAATATAAATTTGAACTAGGCCTCGTCACGGATCTGGTCAACACGTCCGGCTGCGGTTCTGTCTGCTCGGCGGGTCAATCAGGCACCGGTTCTGCTCACAGCGATCTGGGTCAGCTCTGCTCTGCTGGTCTAGCCTCTCTGGATTCAGCGGCCTCTGGTTCTGGATACTGCTCTGCTTTCCGGTCCGGATCAAGTGGATTCTGGATGTAACACTGCTTTCTGGGTACTGGCAAGAGTTCTTGGCAAAAGAATTCAGACAGCTCGCCCGGCTGTGGAATAGTTTGCAAATGATTTTGAGGCCTGCTGACAAATACTTTTGCTTGCAGTGGGCCTTCTTGGTTCAAAGTTCTGTAGTCTTTGTTTAGCTTGGAAGTCTAAGTGTTGGATCTCTGGATGTGAAGTCGTCGGTCAGCATGCTCCGCAGCAAATGGAATTGAATGTCTATACCTGTCCCAGCAGTCTCTTTTTATGTGTTTTGAAAATGGGTGGGTGCCTGGGCCTAGCTAAGCCTGCCCCCCTCTACTTGTCATTGGCCCAATTCTCCCCTCTCCCATGATTGGGGGAAGGAAATGGATTGTCATCATGATGAGGTCTGTTTATGGGTCAGAGGATCCTCCCCTGGTCAGTTTGCCCACAAATCTATATTTGATTCAAATACATCTTTCCCAGATATACAATTTGTTGAAATTACATGTGCACATTATCTATTCCTTATGGTCCATGCTTGTCCGCCTCTGATCTTCCTGGGGGCTTGCATTCAAAAATGACAACATTTTGCGCTTTTTAACTAGTTTTGCAATATCGGACATTTACCCAAAATTACACACATGTGCGCAAGGAGTATGGACATTAATTGATGAAGTGTCAGATTTTTAACATGCCGACATTTGGAGTGAGACCCTATTTTCCGCTAGCAACCCCCCAGAATACACCACAGGGTCCTAACGCCTCTCAAAATGTTCACAGAAAAATCACAAAAATAATGATAGTACTCATATAATTCTGACAAGTCCGCACTATGAGTTATCTAGCTTTTAAAAATTATGCCCTGGTCAAAAAGGGGTGTGGCTTCCCACATCACAGGGTGGAATAACTGGTTTATCCACTTCCCCCAAGCTCAGCTGCTAGAAGAGGCACTGCCCCTCCCAGTTTCCCCTAAGAGAAAGCCACTTTACGACGCCCCCAATATAACATTTGCCTGAGTCAAGGGAGTTGCATTGTTCTGTTCCTTCCAGTTCCCAGGTGCTCCACCCCTAATCTAATCAGAGAGGTGACAACTCCTTTTGGCAAGGGGCAGCAGGATGCAGCTAGGCCTGGGAAGAGTGGCTGAACAGGTTTCTCCTGTCGGGGGTAATTGTCAGGCAGAATCCAGTTTCACTAAGCCAGGTTTCAGCTAAATGTCACTTTTTGTTCCCAGTTTTCTACATTCAAATCAAACTGACAATTTGTACCTATACATTAAATAATTACTTCCTTCAAGTCATTTCAGAATATGGATTTACATTCTTCCACCTCTTAGCAAGTCTTTCCTTGGTCTGGTTTTGTTTCATTTGTGCAGTTTTACACAAAAGTCTGGTGGTTTTAAAACGCCGGCTTTCTGATAGTGGTGAGTACTGGTAATGCAACCATTTTTGGGATTAAGAAAATGAATTCCCCACAGTTCTGAGTTGCTTTTTTGGCAATCAGCATTGCCATTCCCAATGGTTTCAGGCTACTATGTGTGTAGCCCAATGGTGGTTTTAGGCAGTGCCCTCCTGTGCTCACAGCATAGGCAAAAATGGGTGGCAGCCTATTCTTCATGTTTTCCCTGTGCACTCTCTGGGGAGTTCTGGCCATCATGATGTTTTTCATGCCAGTACTGCACAGTTTTATGGTAGGGCTTGTATGCATAGGTAAAAACATCCCACAACCCCATGACTGGCTTTCAACAATACTCTGCTTTATAAAGCTAACTTGAAAAGTACACATACCATGGTGTCACTCAAATATATAAATCCTTATAGAACTATGTTAGGCAAAAAGTGTACAATTGTGTCATTATTCCCGCCCATCTTGACTGTGAGACTCCTAATACCAGAATGCAATTGAGCAAAAGGTAAACAAATTGTCTCTGACTGTAGCACGGTTTAAAAAACAATTATGTGGGTGCCGTGTATGAGATATTTGAAACTTTGAGAACTCACAAAGTTTTTAGGCAATGTGCAGTGTGGTTAAATTATTTGCCATGGAGCACACACTTCGGTTAAGCAGTGTTCTCCAAGTGGTATACCCCTTTTCGGCACCATCATTTTGGTGCAGGCCGATTTGGCAACGGCATTCCACTGCAGCACCACTTTCGGCGCACACACCATTCCAGTGCAGTTATTTTGGCGCAAGGGGTGTTTGGATGTCATTGCAGCCACGTCTAAATGCTCTCATGCTAAACAAGATCACAGGACTGCACTGGAACAAACTTTGCCACCATCCACTTGCGTTGCTTTCTTTTAATTAAATTAAATTAAATTAAATTAGTTAAATAAAAAAAAAATCATACATCCTTGAACCTGGTCTGCCAGAGTTCAAGGCCCAGTATTTTATCACTGGGCCACAATGGCTTGGTGTGTCATGGTGCATACATTTCATACTTAGCCTATAATTTAATATGTTCAATGATAAAAGGCGATGTATGAAACTTGTGTAACCCATCATTGTAGCATAATAATTATGTGTGATGACTTGAACTCTTTAAGGCCAGGGTTCTCTGATAGTAGTGTTCGGCACAAATGTGATTTTTTAAAATTTCATTTTTTCTGTTTTATAAAAATGTGGATGCTGTGTGTTATGAGATTTTTAAGACAAAGAAAAAACACAGCATTTAGGACCATGGGCTGTCTGCCATCCATGCAGTAACCGGGAACTACTATGCTTAGTTTCGAAGCGAGTAAGGATCCAGCACCCTTAGGCCATGTTTCTCTAAGTGTTCTTCTAAGGGGGGGAGCATGTATTAGGCAACATGACCTTAGTGGGCTGATCCCTTCCTTACTTTACCGCTAAGCAGGGTTTATCCCAGTTTCTGCAGGGATGGGAAACCCACTGTTGCTGTAAACATACCAATTTTGTATTTTATATTATTGACTGGGAGACTACAAATACCATAATGCAATTCAGCAAAAGGCAAAAAATTGTCTCAGAGTGGAAAACTTTCAAGTACTGACAGTAACATGGTTTTAAAAAAGTAAATAATTCAGATGCCCATTCGGTCATCCATCATTGCAGTAACCGGGAATGACCCGGCTTAGCTTCAAAACAGGGCTGACCCTGCTTAGCTTGAAAGGAAGGAAAGTGCCGGCCCATTAATATAAGTGGTCTTGTAAGTTTGACTCATTTATCAGGCAACATGGCCTGAGGAGGCAGGCTCCTACCTCCCGGATGACAATCGAATCACTGGCCAAGGCCCTGCCAATGTTTTTCACCTAGATGTCACTATATTTATAAAAATGTAACTGTGGGTACCGAACTACACATACTCACAGTTATCGTTAGTCATTTGTAACCTCTGATATAGCAGCAAATATTGGCAAAACAGCTGGAAAATAATGCTTCCCAGGCCAAAATATTTTTGACGCTTAATAACTTTTCAATTTTGTAACAAATCTTTACGAAAATGTGCAATCTGTGTGGTGCGGGGCGTCTGCAGACTTTTAATCACTTTCAAAATATCAGCCAAATCCATTACTCAAATCAAAAGTTATTAACAATAGAATTTTCAGGGGTTCCTATGTGTTTCCGACTCACCTTAACTATAGGGCGGTGACCGCCGCCCTATAATATATATATATATATATATATATATATATATATATATATATATATATGTATATTACATAGCCACGGTAGTGACTGTGTAGTTTGCAGTTTCCATAGGAAGAGCACTTTTTGGGCAGTTTACAACTTCGCTCCCCCTTGACGAATCTTCACCAGACTTTGCAAAAAAAGTATACTGGCCACTCTGAATCATTCTGCAAAGTTTGGTGATGTTTGGTCCGGGGGGGAAAAGTTATAGTGGGGTCCCAAAAAGTCTTTTTTTCCCATGGACTGAATGGGGGAAAAACTTTGCGCACGCCTACAGCCCAAACCGCTGGACGGATTTTCACCAAATTTGCGGCAGGAGCTTGGTCCCGAAAGAATGCTTTTGTAAATTTGGTGACAATCCGTCCAGTAGTTTTCTTTAAAATGACCAAAAAGTATGTCTCAAAAAATTAGTGATATCTATATCTGCTCCGCGGTCACACTTCCCTGTTCGCTCCGCGGACAAGATAACGATTGGCTAATGGGCTCGCGTCGTGACCGCAGATACGTGACATGTTTGGCGATTGGCTGGAGTGTGGCGTGATGCGCGTCAGATTGTTCGGATGCGCCTGCCATCTTGGTTCCGTCGACAGCACGGCGGCGAAATGAGGCGAAATGCAGTTTTGGGGAGTGCTTTGGTGTGTCAGAGTGCTTGGGGAGGTTTAGGGAGTAAGAGATGGGTGAAATACTGTATTTGTTTAGGCGGCAGGTGCTACTGATGTATTTGCCATGCCTGCGCTGTCCGGGATGTTTGTAATTACTGAAAATGAGGGGTGTCCTAAGGTTAGTATTTCCATCCGTGCTGTGCGCAGGCAAGTTGAAACTGTTCTAAGGACACGCGTGGTGTCAGCGGAGATTAAAATTGAGTATATGCCGCGGTTAAACATTTTTATTCTATGGGTGTAATACTGAGTTATAAGCCACCATGGGTGTGATATGCTGCGGTGGTTTTGGCAAGGGCCTAGGGTCTTGGGTACATGGCTGCAGGCCGTAGGCTATAGGCCACACACCCAAGACTCTAGGCCCTGGCCACAACCACTGCAGCATTTCACACCCATAGAATCAAATATGTATCAGGTGGTTGTGGGCAGGGCCTAGAGTGTTGGGTGGAAATTGAGTATATTGTGCAGTTACAATTTTTGATTCTATGGGTGTGGTACTGAGTTATAAGCCGCCATGGGTGTGATATGCTGCGGTGGTTGTGGCCATTCACCCAAAACCAAAGTTATAAGTACTGAAGTTATTAGCCACTATGGGTGTGATATGCTATAAGGAGTAAAGTTATAAGCCACCATGGGTTTCATATACAGCGGTGGTGGTGGCCAGAGCCTAGAGTCTTGGGTAGATGGCTGCAGGCCATAGGCCGTAGGCCATACACCCAAGACTCTAGGCCCTGGCCACAACCAACGCAGCATATCACACCCATACATCACACCCATAGAATCGAATATCTACGGCCATACACCCAAGACTCTAGGCCCTGGCCACAACCACCGCAGCATATCACAGCAATAGATAGAACTATAGCATCGAATATCTATCAGGTGGTTGTGGGGAGGGCCTAGAGTCTTGGGTGCATGGCCGAAGGCCATGCACCCATGACCAAATTTATGAGTAGTGAAGTTATAAGCCACACTGGGTGTGATATGCTGCGGTGGTTGTGGCCAGGACCTAGAGTCTTGTCAAGAACAAAGTTATAAGCACTGAAGTTATAAGCCACCATGGGTTTCATATACTGCAGTGGTTATGGTCAGGACCTGGAGTCTTAGGTGCATGGCCAAAGGCCATGCACCCAAAACCAAAGTTATAAGTACTGAAGTTATAAGCCACTATGGGTGTGATATACTGCAATGGTTGTGGGCAGGATGTAGAGTTTTGGGTGCATGGCCGCAGGCCGTAGGCCGTAGGCCATACACCTAAGACTCTAGGCCCTGGCCACAACCACCGCAGCATAACACACCCATGCATCATACCCATACAATCGAATATCTATCAGGTAGGTGTGGGCAGGGCCTAGAGTCCTGGGTGCAAATTGAGTATATGCCGCTGTTCAAGTGTTTCATTCTATGGGTGTGCTAATGACTTATAAGCCACCATGGGTGTGATATGCTGCGGTGGTTGTGGCCAGGCCCTAGAGTCTTGGGTGCATGGCCGCAGGCAGTAGGCCATACACCCAAGACTCTAGGCCCTGGCCACAACCACCGCAGCATATCACACCCATACTTCACACCCATACAATCGTATATCTATCAGGTAGGTGTGTGCAGGGCGTAGAGTCCTGGGTGCAAATTGAGTATATGCCGCTGTTAAAATGTTTCATTCTATGGGTGTGCTAATGACTTATAAGCAATCATGGGTGTGATATGCTGCAGTGGTTGTGGCCAGTGCCTAGAGTCTTGGGTGCATGGCCTCAGGCCCTAGGCATAGGCCATACACCCAAGACTCTAGGCCCTGGCCACAACCACCGCAGCATAGAAAACCCATACATCACACCCATAGAATCAAATATCTATGAGATGGTTGTGGGCAGGGCCTAGAGTCGTGGGTGCAAATTGAGTATATGCCGCAGTTAAAATGTTTAATTCTGTGGGTGTGACAGTGAGTTATAAACCACCATGGTTGTGATATGCTGCGGTGGTTGTGGCCAGGGCCTAGAGTCTTAGGTGCATGGCTGCAGGCCGTAGGCCGTAGGCCATATACCCAAGACTCTAGGCCCTGGCCACAACCACCGCAGCATATCACAACCATAGATACACCCATAGAATCGAATATCTATCAGGTGGTTGTGGGCAGGGTCTAGAGTCTTGGGTGGAAGACCAAAGTTATAAGCAGTGAAGTTATAAGCCACCATGGGTTTTATATACTGTGGTGGTTGTGGGCAGGATGTAGAGTCTTGGGTGCATGGCCAAAGGCCATGCATTCAAGACCAAAGTTGTAAGTACTGACGTTATAAGCCACAATGGGTGTGATATGCTACAGTGATTGTGGCTAGGACCTAGAGTCTTGGGTGCATGGCCTGCGGCCGTAGCCTATACACCAAAGACTCTAGGCCCTGGCCACAAACACCACACCATATCACAGCCATAGATCACACATATAGATTCAAACATCTATGAAATATTTCAAATTATATTTACTGTTTCATTTGTTGAGATTCGATATTTTTTTTACATGACCTTAGTACCTGGAGGAAATATTCTTTTTCAATTTCTGTGATAAAAGAAAAGAGCATGTTAGGTGAATGTATTTTTATAAAGACTTATTACATTGCATAATAGACATTTTAGCTTTTTTTAACCCTCATATTTAGTTTGCAAACCAGTGTACTGTGCATTTTGCTCAGTTTCTGTGTTTGTTTTTCAAATCATTGGGTCTGTGGGAAAAAAAATCCTTGTCGGATTCAAAAAACCCTTTTTTGTTATGCTACACACTATTTGTTTGTTTCCTTTGAGTGTTCACTTGTTGTTTCTGGTTAATGTTCTATCTGTTGGCTTGTTGCAGATTTTTGAAGCAGTTAGATACCTGTTGGCATATTCTAACTGTATATTTTTTGTTACAATTTAGTGCTATTCATTTATCTGTGTGGTTGTTATACAATCGTGGGCCAGTTAGATACCTGTTGGCGTATTCTAACTGTTTACAGTCTTTTAATTGCATTCTTGTTAATGTTGACGTACAGATTAGTTATTCAATTTTGGCTTTAAGAAAATTAAATAGGCGTTTGTAAGATTTGCTGGTAATCTTTGCTTTAGAGTAATGCTACTATCATTACATTCGAACCATCCACATTTCTTTTTAATATATGGGGTGTAGTGACCTGCATTGGTTGTGGCTCCTGCGTGGTGGATTATACCTATTGTTGTGAAGGTTTTCTTACCAAATGACACTTGACCGTGTGTGTATCCAGTCAGCTTGCATTTGTTTTTGGTACCATTTGCATTGTAACGTAGAAGCATTAGTATTACGTAGTTACTATTTGTTTGTATTAGTAAGGTAGAGCGATTATCTGAATTGCAGATAGTACATAATCTGCCATGGTTTGCATTTTGTACAAGTTGTTGAAATGGAATGGATTCACAATTAGGTATGGATACACACACAAAGCGCTCATTAGGAATTTGTTCCTTTGTCACATTGTTGCAGAGAGTGCATGTATGTTTCCACATGTATGAAATCTGGAATATTTCATTTATAGGTATGTTTTTGTTTTCCAGTACTTGTAGTAAGTACATTAGACATTCTTGTGGATCTTCCTGTGAGTTTATAGTGAACCTCACCATTCCAGCACAGTAGTCCAATTCTTGTCTTATTCTGTGAACACTATACGTGTTGTCAGGATTGTTTGTTGTGTTTCTATGAAGGACTAACATTTGCAAACACAATTGGTCTGTACTGTGTAATTAAAAGTTGTTAACAATTGGTGGCAATTGAAATAGAATATTCATTGCTACATTTGCGTAGCAACTTACACCAGTTACATTTGAAAATTTGAATGGACAAGATAGTTCTGTGTCCGAGTCATTTTTTCGGAGTTTGTGTTGCTTCTTTGAAGAAGTAGCTGAGTTACTTTCACTAATAGGTTCTTCTTTGTGTTATGGTAATTGATGAAGTATTAGCCTCTTTTACTCTCTTTGAAGGATTTGCAGTCAGATCCTGTTGCATTTCTGTTTGAATTAGTTTTCTTTTACAACGTTTTCCTTTTTGTGGAACAGGATATGATTTCAGATGGGGGTGGACAGTGAACGTAGTCTATTGTATTCCAAAATGCAAGGAATATCAGCGTTTACTTTACTTGCATCAAAGTTGATTAGAAATAGACCGTCAAGTGTACTTAAGCGTGATAGTGCTACGTAGCTCATGCCTTCTTTAAAGACTGTGTTCCCAATATCTATCAATGCTTTGTCTAGTGTAAGACCTTGGTATTTATGAATGGTGACTGCATATGCAAGAGTTAGAGAAAACTGTTCTCTACGTACATACATATCTTTGAAGAGAAGGAATCGAGCTGTTGAGCGGCCTATCCTTTTTACTTCTGAAAGTTTGTCAAAGAGAATATTGACAAACTGAATGTTGTTGTCACGTGGGTATGTTTGAAAGCCAACAACTGTACCCAGTGCTCCATTAACTAGTCCTTGCTCCACGTCAAGGTCACGTTTAAGCATTACTCTAATTTAAGGATAATTTTAATATTTTTTCCAACCCAGCTGTGTTGGAGATTGAATTTCCTAAGGTATTTAGTCTTGTTGTGGCTTGCTGACACATGGGTAGTGTCATACCATGTACGTCCAGTTTGTCTGTGGAGCAAATTCCAATTATTGGTTGCATTTCTTTTTTAACATTGTTTAATTGAATTTGGAACAGCTTGCAAGAGTTGGCATTAAGGCCATACAATTGCCATTTCTGTGCGCTAATTGATCCATAACATCAGTAGCACATGCGTTATCGCCATAAAGTGCATGGATGTGCCAGGTTTTCAATATTGCTTGTGCTTGTTGAGATACACCAACTCTAATACTTTTTAAAATGTTGGCGTAAGTGAGGTCTGCAGATTGACATATGTTTTCTGTTAATACTCTGTATTGGAAATGTTGCCAAAGGTTGACATTTCCTATGCTGCCAACAGTTTTACGGCAGAGTTTGTGTCCTAAGGTTTTAAAAATAGGTTTAACTTTTAACTGGTGTCAATTGCAGAAGATCTCAGAAAACAATAATGTGTTTTCCCCCAAAGAGTTCTTCCTAGTTTGTTTTAAGTACTTCTTGCAATCTGAGGTGAATCAAAGCCAACATTAGGTTGGAGACCATGCTCACTTCATCTATTGGTAGCATGTTCATTTGTTTTAATACTCTGCGTAGTTCCATTGCAGCTTCTGTAGAAAGTTTGTAATAGTCCAATTTGTTTTGGTATTCTACTGGAAGGAGTAGTAATCAGTGTAAAGTAACACCGCCTATGTTGTAGGCAGCTCAATCTGTGGGGGCAGTTACAACAGCTGACAGTTTGTTGTTTGTCATTTGTTAAAGGAACTTGCTGATGATTTTGATTAAGAATGTTTTGCCTGAACCAGCTTCACCACTGACGTATAGCAGTATAGGTTTGTAATTTTGGCCGGTACATTCTTTATTTTCGTGTTGTACACCATGTGCAATTATTTTTTTTACTTCTTCAAAAATGGTGTGCTGGTCTTTGTTAAGTTTTGTTTGTAGTACAGTTAAGTCTTCTGTATCTTCTTCATAGTGACACATGGTGTTTTCTACTTCTGTCATAGCTAATCCTGCCTAATTTGCTATTAGTGGCTGCCCCAGTGGTTTTTGGCTTCCTGTTACAGAAGGTTGACTAATGTCAGAAGTGTCCTTATCTAGTTGGGCCTGGAGTTCTTCTCCAAAACATTGTTTTGTACTGCATAAAGTTCACATCGGTGATAGTGCTTTCATTTGCTTTGAAAACGTCGTCATACCAGTCATAGTTATTTAGTATCTCTTCTTCTTTTCTCCATGGTTTAAAAAGTTGTAGCAGGGACATGTTATATAGTTCTTTCTGTTCAGGAGTTTTTAATGACAATTTGACATGATTAATTAAGCTTCGTTTGGTAAGTTTCACTAAGCTGCCTTCGCAATCTGTCACTCTATATCTACCTTTCACATTTTTAAAAGTTTATTGATTGAAATTTTGTTTTTGATGCATACGCATCTTTACAAAATTATAACATTGTTCATAAGAATTACATTCAATAAACATCATTACATCTTTCCATCTTTCCATATTTACATTCTTTCCTTTATACTACATTTAAAACAGTTCAGCTCTCGTACATTGCACTTACGAAAATTAAAAAAGTGGACCAGATAAACAAAACATCCAACCTACGTTGTGATGTATAATACATAATTAACACATCAAATAAAAATAAAAAAAGGACAATTCACTATTTACACTTCATTATTTGTATCAAAATCAAATGAAAAAGAAAAAGCAATATATTCTATAAAGCACAAACATTACTTAAACAGTAAAAATTGTAATTTCACAATTTTCAGTCTCTGAAATAGATGATAACGCTGTAACAATAATTTTCACTAGGCGTACTGTCGCCATGATTATAGAGTTCGAAGAGCCCCACATACAACGCGACCAGATTAATTCTCTTCCAAAGATTGAATGCATGAAGCTAAAAGCGGTGATCGTGTTCACTCTTTCAATTTCAAAAAATGGACATAAAAGAAAAAGATATTTTAAAGTTTCGGATGATTCGGCCTTATTGCAAAATCTGCAGATGATATCGTGAGTACTAATAGCAGTACTGTTCCAATATTTCGTTCTCGATTTAGTATGCAATAGATCTAAACGGAATCGCATATATAAGGCCCTGATTTCAGCACTGGGGCAAAACATGAGATATGGTAGTCTTGGCAATTGCTTGTGTCTGAATTTCGCATATTCAGTAAATGAAGCAAAAGATGCTATTAAGTGCTACTAAGTATGGTGGAAATTTCAGTTTAAGCATTTTGTCCCAGAGTCTACTGCGAATAACGCAATCGAAGGCGGAGGATAGATCTAGGGATGCGATAAATATTGGACCATGATGGGGACGATGCGCCTCAGCTTTTAGATGTGCAAGAATCGTAGCATTTAGCTGTGTCCCCATATTTTTATGAAAACCAGTCTGGACTTTATTTAAAGTGTGATTCTCAGTAATATGAGTTTCAACCTCCTTCAATAGGAGGAAGTAAATATTTTGGACGCTACATCCATGAGGGCAATAGGCGTGAAATTGAGGGGATTATTTAGAGGTCCTTTTTTATGTAACGGGATAATGATTGAACTAACCCAAGAGGGCGGAAGATATTTTTGAGTGAAGATGGATTGAAATATCTTCAGGAGTATATTGGCCCAAAACAAAGGGTCATCCTTGATTATACAGGGCGGTAGGCCATCAGGGCCTGCACATTTCGAGGATTTGAGTTTGGAAATAGCAAACAGAATATCCTCGCTGGACCATGGACATAGCATAGGAATGTGGGTGACTAGGTCCACAATATCAACGGGCAGAAAGCTTGGTGGTAACAGATATTTCTGTTCGTAAAATGTAAATCATGCAGTGCCATCTATGGCTGATTCGAATGGAGGCATAGTACTTTTGTTTGCTGTCCTAAGTAATTTCCAAATATCGTGAATATTGTGCTTACAAATTAGGCGTACCATGTTTTGGTTACCTATTAAATGGAAAAGGCTCTGGTCGCTCTTATATTATTTTTATAGTTATGTAGCAATAGCTTTTTTGCTGTTAGATAACTACTACAAAAATTAGAGCAAAAATGTCTTTTCAGAGTTCTTAACTCACAGTTTCTTTCCGATTTTAATTTTGCAATTCGACAGGTAAAATATAGGCCGGGTCTTTGATTTGAGGCTGTATCTGCACGAGTTCTGCAAGGGTAATTAAATGATTATTGATCATTTGTAAATTCCATGCAAGAATAACCTGGGCAGATTGCGCCCCATAATCATAGTCAGGCCACCAGTCCCGATTGACTAAAAATGTCAATCGGCGACAAGTAGATGTATTCCAGCGAATAGACAAAAAGTGTCTATCGCTCTGAATTAAATTCAAAGTCTGTAACTTACCAAAGGACTTAGTTTCTGCAAATATGACACCCAAAAGGATGGCATGATCACCATACGATGGAAAAAAGGAAGTAATTGGAGAGATGATACCAGAAAGATATTGGGAAGCCACTATGTAATCAATGGTAGAACGTGCCTTTCCCCTAGGCCAACTTAAAAAGGACTGTGGTGAAGGTGTTCTAACACTACTAAATCCCACAAGAGGAAGAACTGTGTCCATTTTATCCCATTTACGTAAGCTGTTTTGAAATGATGTGAAGATACATGTGAAGGAGGCATCTTTACGGATGCAAATAAGTAAGCGTTAAAATCGCCGCAGATCAGCACTTCTGTTTTATAAAAATGTGGATGCTGTGTGTTATGAGATTTTTAAGACAAAGAAAAAACACAGCATTTAGGACCATGGGCTGTCTGCCATCCACGCAGTAACCGGGAACTACTATGCTTAGTTTCGAAGCGAGTAAGGATCCAGCACCCTTAGGCCATGTTTCTCTAAGTGTTCTTCTAAGGGGGGGAGCATGTATTAGGCAACATGACCTTAGTGGGCTGATCCCTTCCTTACTTTACCGCTAAGCAGGGTTTATCCCAGTTTCTGCAGGGATGGGAAACCCACTGTTGCTGTAAACATACCAATTTTGTATTTTATATTATTGACTGGGAGACTACAAATACCATAATGCAATTCAGCAAAAGGCAAAAAATTGTCTCAGAGTGGAAAACTTTCAAGTACTGACAGTAACATGGTTTTAAAAAAGTAAATAATTCAGATGCCCATTCGGTCATCCATCATTGCAGTAACCGGGTATGACCCGGCTTAGCTTCAAAACAGGGCTGACCCTGCTTAGCTTGAAAGGAAGGAAAGTGCCGGCCCATTAATATAAGTGGTCTTGTAAGTTTGACTCATTTATCAGGCAACATGGCCTGAGGAGGCAGGCTCCTACCTCCCGGATGACAATCGAATCACTGGCCAAGGCCCTGCCAATGTTTTTCACCTAGATGTCACTATATTTATAAAAATGTAACTGTGGGTACCGAACTACACATACTCACAGTTATCGTTAGTCATTTGTAACCTCTGATATAGCAGCAAATATTGGCAAAACAGCTGGAAAATAATGCTTCCCAGGCCAAAATATTTTTGACGCTTAATAACTTTTCAATTTTGTAACAAATCTTTACGAAAATGTGCAATCTGTGTGGTGCGGGGCGTCTGCAGACTTTTAATCACTTTCAAAATATCAGCCAAATCCATTACTCAAATCAAAAGTTATTAACAATAGAATTTTCAGGGGTTCCTATGTGTTTCCGACTCACCTTAACTATAGGGCGGTGACCGCCGCCCTATAATATATATATATATATATATATATATATATATATATATATATATATATATATATATATATATATATATATATATATATATATGTATATTACATAGCCACGGTAGTGACTGTGTAGTTTGCAGTTTCCATAGGAAGAGCACTTTTTGGGCAGTTTACAACTTCGCTCCCCCTTGACGAATCTTCACCAGACTTTGCAAAAAAAGTATACTGGCCACTCTGAATCATTCTGCAAAGTTTGGTGATGTTTGGTCCGGGGGGGAAAAGTTATAGTGGGGTCCCAAAAAGTCTTTTTTTCCCATGGACTGAATGGGGGAAAAACTTTGCGCACGCCTACAGCCCAAACCGCTGGACGGATTTTCACCAAATTTGCGGCAGGAGCTTGGTCCCGAAAGAATGCTTTTGTAAATTTGGTGACAATCCGTCCAGTAGTTTTCTTTAAAATGACCAAAAAGTATGTCTCAAAAAATTAGTGATATCTATATCTGCTCCGCGGTCACACTTCCCTGTTCGCTCCGCGGACAAGATAACGATTGGCTAATGGGCTCGCGTCGTGACCGCAGATACGTGACATGTTTGGCGATTGGCTGGAGTGTGGCGTGATGCGCGTCAGATTGTTCGGATGCGCCTGCCATCTTGGTTCCGTCGACAGCACGGCGGCGAAATGAGGCGAAATGCAGTTTTGGGGAGTGCTTTGGTGTGTCAGAGTGCTTGGGGAGGTTTTGGCCAGGCCCTAGAGTCTTGGGTGCATGGCCGCAGGCAGTAGGCCATACACCCAAGACTCTAGGCCCTGGCCACAACCACCGCAGCATATCACACCCATACTTCACACCCATACAATCGTATATCTATCAGGTAGGTGTGTGCAGGGCGTAGAGTCCTGGGTGCAAATTGAGTATATGCCGCTGTTAAAATGTTTCATTCTATGGGTGTGCTAATGACTTATAAGCAATCATGGGTGTGATATGCTGCAGTGGTTGTGGCCAGTGCCTAGAGTCTTGGGTGCATGGCCTCAGGCCCTAGGCATAGGCCATACACCCAAGACTCTAGGCCCTGGCCACAACCACCGCAGCATAGAAAACCCATACATCACACCCATAGAATCAAATATCTATGAGATGGTTGTGGGCAGGGCCTAGAGTCGTGGGTGCAAATTGAGTATATGCCGCAGTTAAAATGTTTAATTCTGTGGGTGTGACAGTGAGTTATAAACCACCATGGTTGTGATATGCTGCGGTGGTTGTGGCCAGGGCCTAGAGTCTTAGGTGCATGGCTGCAGGCCGTAGGCCGTAGGCCATATACCCAAGACTCTAGGCCCTGGCCACAACCACCGCAGCATATCACAACCATAGATACACCCATAGAATCGAATATCTATCAGGTGGTTGTGGGCAGGGTCTAGAGTCTTGGGTGGAAGACCAAAGTTATAAGCAGTGAAGTTATAAGCCACCATGGGTTTTATATACTGTGGTGGTTGTGGGCAGGATGTAGAGTCTTGGGTGCATGGCCAAAGGCCATGCATTCAAGACCAAAGTTGTAAGTACTGACGTTATAAGCCACAATGGGTGTGATATGCTACAGTGATTGTGGCTAGGACCTAGAGTCTTGGGTGCATGGCCTGCGGCCGTAGCCTATACACCAAAGACTCTAGGCCCTGGCCACAAACACCACACCATATCACAGCCATAGATCACACATATAGATTCAAACATCTATGAAATATTTCAAATTATATTTACTGTTTCATTTGTTGAGATTCGATATTTTTTTTACATGACCTTAGTACCTGGAGGAAATATTCTTTTTCAATTTCTGTGATAAAAGAAAAGAGCATGTTAGGTGAATGTATTTTTATAAAGACTTATTACATTGCATAATAGACATTTTAGCTTTTTTTAACCCTCATATTTAGTTTGCAAACCAGTGTACTGTGCATTTTGCTCAGTTTCTGTGTTTGTTTTTCAAATCATTGGGTCTGTGGGAAAAAAAATCCTTGTCGGATTCAAAAAACCCTTTTTTGTTATGCTACACACTATTTGTTTGTTTCCTTTGAGTGTTCACTTGTTGTTTCTGGTTAATGTTCTATCTGTTGGCTTGTTGCAGATTTTTGAAGCAGTTAGATACCTGTTGGCATATTCTAACTGTATATTTTTTGTTACAATTTAGTGCTATTCATTTATCTGTGTGGTTGTTATACAATCGTGGGCCAGTTAGATACCTGTTGGCGTATTCTAACTGTTTACAGTCTTTTAATTGCATTCTTGTTAATGTTGACGTACAGATTAGTTATTCAATTTTGGCTTTAAGAAAATTAAATAGGCGTTTGTAAGATTTGCTGGTAATCTTTGCTTTAGAGTAATGCTACTATCATTACATTCGAACCATCCACATTTCTTTTTAATATATGGGGTGTAGTGACCTGCATTGGTTGTGGCTCCTGCGTGGTGGATTATACCTATTGTTGTGAAGGTTTTCTTACCAAATGACACTTGACCGTGTGTGTATCCAGTCAGCTTGCATTTGTTTTTGGTACCATTTGCATTGTAACGTAGAAGCATTAGTATTACGTAGTTACTATTTGTTTGTATTAGTAAGGTAGAGCGATTATCTGAATTGCAGATAGTACATAATCTGCCATGGTTTGCATTTTGTACAAGTTGTTGAAATGGAATGGATTCACAATTAGGTATGGATACACACACAAAGCGCTCATTAGGAATTTGTTCCTTTGTCACATTGTTGCAGAGAGTGCATGTATGTTTCCACATGTATGAAATCTGGAATATTTCATTTATAGGTATGTTTTTGTTTTCCAGTACTTGTAGTAAGTACATTAGACATTCTTGTGGATCTTCCTGTGAGTTTATAGTGAACCTCACCATTCCAGCACAGTAGTCCAATTCTTGTCTTATTCTGTGAACACTATACGTGTTGTCAGGATTGTTTGTTGTGTTTCTATGAAGGACTAACATTTGCAAACACAATTGGTCTGTACTGTGTAATTAAAAGTTGTTAACAATTGGTGGCAATTGAAATAGAATATTCATTGCTACATTTGCGTAGCAACTTACACCAGTTACATTTGAAAATTTGAATGGACAAGATAGTTCTGTGTCCGAGTCATTTTTTCGGAGTTTGTGTTGCTTCTTTGAAGAAGTAGCTGAGTTACTTTCACTAATAGGTTCTTCTTTGTGTTATGGTAATTGATGAAGTATTAGCCTCTTTTACTCTCTTTGAAGGATTTGCAGTCAGATCCTGTTGCATTTCTGTTTGAATTAGTTTTCTTTTACAACGTTTTCCTTTTTGTGGAACAGGATATGATTTCAGATGGGGGGTGGACAGTGAACGTAGTCTATTGTATTCCAAAATGCAAGGAATATCAGCGTTTACTTTACTTGCATCAAAGTTGATTAGAAATAGACCGTCAAGTGTACTTAAGCGTGATAGTGCTACGTAGCTCATGCCTTCTTTAAAGACTGTGTTCCCAATATCTATCAATGCTTTGTCTAGTGTAAGACCTTGGTATTTATGAATGGTGACTGCATATGCAAGAGTTAGAGAAAACTGTTCTCTACGTACATACATATCTTTGAAGAGAAGGAATCGAGCTGTTGAGCGGCCTATCCTTTTTACTTCTGAAAGTTTGTCAAAGAGAATATTGACAAACTGAATGTTGTTGTCACGTGGGTATGTTTGAAAGCCAACAACTGTACCCAGTGCTCCATTAACTAGTCCTTGCTCCACGTCAAGGTCACGTTTAAGCATTACTCTAATTTAAGGATAATTTTAATATTTTTTCCAACCCAGCTGTGTTGGAGATTGAATTTCCTAAGGTATTTAGTCTTGTTGTGGCTTGCTGACACATGGGTAGTGTCATACCATGTACGTCCAGTTTGTCTGTGGAGCAAATTCCAATTATTGGTTGCATTTCTTTTTTAACATTGTTTAATTGAATTTGGAACAGCTTGCAAGAGTTGGCATTAAGGCCATACAATTGCCATTTCTGTGCGCTAATTGATCCATAACATCAGTAGCACATGCGTTATCGCCATAAAGTGCATGGATGTGCCAGGTTTTCAATATTGCTTGTGCTTGTTGAGATACACCAACTCTAATACTTTTTAAAATGTTGGCGTAAGTGAGGTCTGCAGATTGACATATGTTTTCTGTTAATACTCTGTATTGGAAATGTTGCCAAAGGTTGACATTTCCTATGCTGCCAACAGTTTTACGGCAGAGTTTGTGTCCTAAGGTTTTAAAAATAGGTTTAACTTTTAACTGGTGTCAATTGCAGAAGATCTCAGAAAACAATAATGTGTTTTCCCCCAAAGAGTTCTTCCTAGTTTGTTTTAAGTACTTCTTGCAATCTGAGGTGAATCAAAGCCAACATTAGGTTGGAGACCATGCTCACTTCATCTATTGGTAGCATGTTCATTTGTTTTAATACTCTGCGTAGTTCCATTGCAGCTTCTGTAGAAAGTTTGTAATAGTCCAATTTGTTTTGGTATTCTACTGGAAGGAGTAGTAATCAGTGTAAAGTAACACCGCCTATGTTGTAGGCAGCTCAATCTGTGGGGGCAGTTACAACAGCTGACAGTTTGTTGTTTGTCATTTGTTAAAGGAACTTGCTGATGATTTTGATTAAGAATGTTTTGCCTGAACCAGCTTCACCACTGACGTATAGCAGTATAGGTTTGTAATTTTGGCCGGTACATTCTTTATTTTCGTGTTGTACACCATGTGCAATTATTTTTTTTACTTCTTCAAAAATGGTGTGCTGGTCTTTGTTAAGTTTTGTTTGTAGTACAGTTAAGTCTTCTGTATCTTCTTCATAGTGACACATGGTGTTTTCTACTTCTGTCATAGCTAATCCTGCCTAATTTGCTATTAGTGGCTGCCCCAGTGGTTTTTGGCTTCCTGTTACAGAAGGTTGACTAATGTCAGAAGTGTCCTTATCTAGTTGGGCCTGGAGTTCTTCTCCAAAACATTGTTTTGTACTGCATAAAGTTCACATCGGTGATAGTGCTTTCATTTGCTTTGAAAACGTCGTCATACCAGTCATAGTTATTTAGTATCTCTTCTTCTTTTCTCCATGGTTTAAAAAGTTGTAGCAGGGACATGTTATATAGTTCTTTCTGTTCAGGAGTTTTTAATGACAATTTGACATGATTAATTAAGCTTCGTTTGGTAAGTTTCACTAAGCTGCCTTCGCAATCTGTCACTCTATATCTACCTTTCACATTTTTAAAAGTTTATTGATTGAAATTTTGTTTTTGATGCATACGCATCTTTACAAAATTATAACATTGTTCATAAGAATTACATTCAATAAACATCATTACATCTTTCCATCTTTCCATATTTACATTCTTTCCTTTATACTACATTTAAAACAGTTCAGCTCTCGTACATTGCACTTACGAAAATTAAAAAAGTGGACCAGATAAACAAAACATCCAACCTACGTTGTGATGTATAATACATAATTAACACATCAAATAAAAATAAAAAAAGGACAATTCACTATTTACACTTCATTATTTGTATCAAAATCAAATGAAAAAGAAAAAGCAATATATTCTATAAAGCACAAACATTACTTAAACAGTAAAAATTGTAATTTCACAATTTTCAGTCTCTGAAATAGATGATAACGCTGTAACAATAATTTTCACTAGGCGTACTGTCGCCATGATTATAGAGTTCGAAGAGCCCCACATACAACGCGACCAGATTAATTCTCTTCCAAAGATTGAATGCATGAAGCTAAAAGCGGTGATCGTGTTCACTCTTTCAATTTCAAAAAATGGACATAAAAGAAAAAGATATTTTAAAGTTTCGGATGATTCGGCCTTATTGCAAAATCTGCAGATGATATCGTGAGTACTAATAGCAGTACTGTTCCAATATTTCGTTCTCGATTTAGTATGCAATAGATCTAAACGGAATCGCATATATAAGGCCCTGATTTCAGCACTGGGGCAAAACATGAGATATGGTAGCCTTGGCAATTGCTTGTGTCTGAATTTCGCTTATTCAGTAAATGAAGCAAAAGATGCTATTAAGTGCTACTAAGTATGGTGGAAATTTCAGTTTAAGCATTTTGTCCCAGAGTCTACTGCGAATAACGCAATCGAAGGCGGAGGATAGATCTAGGGATGCGATAAATATTGGACCATGATGGGGACGATGCGCCTCAGCTTTTAGATGTGCAAGAATCATAGCATTTAGCTGTGTCCCCATATTTTTATGAAAACCAGTCTGGACTTTATTTAAAGTGTGATTCTCAGTAATATGAGTTTCAACCTCCTTCAATAGGAGGAAGTAAATATTTTGGACGCTACATCCATGAGGGCAATAGGCGTGAAATTGAGGGGATTATTTAGAGGTCCTTTTTTATGTAACGGGATAATGATTGAACTAACCCAAGAGGGCGGAAGATATTTTTGAGTGAAGATGGATTGAAATATCTTCAGGAGTATATTGGCCCAAAACAAAGGGTCATCCTTGATTATACAGGGCGGTAGGCCATCAGGGCCTGCACATTTCGAGGATTTGAGTTTGGAAATAGCAAACAGAATATCCTCGCTGGACCATGGACATAGCATAGGAATGTGGGTGACTAGGTCCACAATATCAACGGGCAGAAAGCTTGGTGGTAACAGATATTTCTGTTCGTAAAATGTAAATCATGCAGTGCCATCTATGGCTGATTCGAATGGAGGCATAGTACTTTTGTTTGCTGTCCTAAGTAATTTCCAAATATCGTGAATATTGTGCTTACAAATTAGGCGTACCATGTTTTGGTTACCTATTAAATGGAAAGAGGCTCTGGTCGCTCTTATATTATTTTTATAGTTATGTAGCAATAGCTTTTTTGCTGTTAGATAACTACTACAAAAATTAGAGCAAAAATTTCTTTTCAGAGTTCTTAACTCACAGTTTCTTTCCGATTTTAATTTTGCAATTCGACAGGTCAAAATATAGGCCGGGTCTTTGATTTGAGGCTGTATCTGCACGAGTTCTGCAAGGGTAATTAAATGATTATTGATCATTTGTAAATTCCATGCAAGAATAACCTGGGCAGATTGCGCCCCATAATCATAGTCAGGCCACCAGTCCCGATTGACTAAAAATGTCAATCGGCGACAAGTAGATGTATTCCAGCGAATAGACAAAAAGTGTCTATCGCTCTGAATTAAATTCAAAGTCTGTAACTTACCAAAGGACTTAGTTTCTGCAAATATGACACCCAAAAGGATGGCATGATCACCATACGATGGAAAAAAGGAAGTAATTGGAGAGATGATACCAGAAAGATATTGGGAAGCCACTATGTAATCAATGGTAGAACGTGCCTTTCCCCTAGGCCAACTTAAAAAGGACTGTGGTGAAGGTGTTCTAACACTACTAAATCCCACAAGAGGAAGAACTGTGTCCATTTTATCCCATTTACGTAAGCTGTTTTGAAATGATGTGAAGATACATGTGAAGGAGGCATCTTTACGGATGCAAATAAGTAAGCGTTAAAATCGCCGCAGATCAGCACTTCTGCGGCCGGATATTTGCAGAAGCTTTCTGTGAATGCTTCATTTAAAATATATATGGCTTCTTCAATGTCGAGAGTGGCGGGATTCCAATAAATGGATATCAATACCACTTTTTTTAGCCCTAAAATGTTAATGTCAATATTTGTCATTAAGAATAATTGAGAGGACAGCGTTGAATTTATTACGAAAGCCAGATCATTGTTCAATAAAATAGAAATACCTCCAACTGGACGACCGGACCCAGGCTGAGTTGCGGTGTTATGAACGGCTGTGAAACCGTCAAGACAAAATTCTTTATAGCACATGGTTTCTTGCAAAAATAGAATAGCAGGAAGATCATTTAAGTTTCTATATGCGAACCAAGTTAGAAGATTGTTCAGACCGCAACAATTCCAGGATTGAATAATGAGCTTGTAACATTAGGATGTTAACGTAGCGGTAGAGTTCATGCCCGCTGTTTGGGAGGAGTTTTGCAAAAGCGGCAAGATTCCCAAGAGTCCATTCAAAGCAGATGTAAGGGAAGCCAACTGTCCTAGTATTTTTTCATTCTCTGAGGAAGCAGAGGTGGAGTTAATTGCAACAGGACACTTTGTCAAAATTGGTGGAGGCGTGAATTCTAAGAATTGTATGGCCTTTTCGAAAGAAGCAAATGCTTGCAATTCAAATCCCAAGAAGATTAGATCAGATTTATACTCCCAAATCAATTTCGCAATAATGGGTGAAATTACCTTGCAGAGCATACGATTGTTATTGATTAATGGTAACTTTATCCAATCTATATCTTGGGAAATTAGGTTACGCAAGGAGGGAATTTTATATAGGGTGTTCAACAGAAAGGAGCGGTTGATAGGGGCCACTCCATTGGTATGTTGGTTACTCGCCCAGCCAATTAAGGTATGCATTTCCTCAGGAATTTCATTAAAAGGTCGTAGCTCGTGATTGATTATAATCCGTGGAGCGGAAGGAATACATTCAGAAGTAGACTTTCCATGAATATCTTTCATTTCCATAGAAGATATTGTATCCGGAACTTGATTATCTCCAGCAAAGGGGAAGTTGTTTAAGGAAGAACCGGATTGCTTTGCTAAATCTACTCCTGAAAAATGAGAGATGTCTAACATTGTGATTGGGGGAGGCATTTGAGGAGCCATGTGCTGTGAGGTAGTTATCTGGGGTTCCAGCAATGGTATAACAGACAAAGGTTGATGAATCACAGCTGGAACACTCATAGAAGATAAGGTAATCGCTTCCGGAGCCTCTTTGTTAATATTGTTGGACCCACCACAACATGATGTTTTTTTATTTTCAACCAAAGGAAAAAAGGTATTTAAATTTGCCTGAACCAACATATTAGAAGAACCAATACCTTCACAACCAACTAGTTCTCCATTGTGAGTAAGATCCTCAGGTACATTCTCAGCAATTGGTTTGAGAGAGGTTGGCTGCATACCTTTCTTCCCTTTTTTTGAGTTTTTTTAGAAGATTTTATTTGAAGGGCATTTAAACTCTCTTCGTTCAATTGGCTCGAGTTAAACCTAAAATCTTCGCTTCCAATTTGCGAAGTGTTCAGTGTCACATCATCATTGTTACAATTTTTGGCTGAGCATTGTAATGAGAGAGCTGCTTTGCTACTATTAGGAATAGAGGGATTGTTTCTCTTTGATTTATTTCTGCGTTTCAGTGCTCTCTGATAGGATTTTTTCATCCTGCGAGAAGGATGGTAAATATTAGTCGACATCTCAATTGAATCTGGAGAGGTAGATTCCTCAAGTAGGTTCGTAAACGCAGAGGGACTGTCTGGAGCTGGCTCGGCCGGAATAACAGCCGAAGTTATTGTGTGATTATTTAGCAATTTGGTAGAGAACAGCTCAGATTTAAATAGCAATTGTTAAATTTGAAAAATTCGCTCGTGTTGAAGTTTCGCCACTTCGACTATGTCTATTGATTCTGGAATGGTCGTAGAAGACTCCAGCAAGTTAGCTTTGGCAGCGGCATTAGCAAAAGAAGTGGGCATGCCATTTAACAAATAAGTAACTTCAGTCGTTTGAGTGCTTTGCGAGGTCAAAGCATGCATTGCAAGAGTAGCTGGCAAGCCCGTTTTTACAAGCTCAGCCGTGCGTTCAGGACAAGTAATATGAAAGTTGTGACATGATTCTTGAGCTAACATAAATCCTTCAATTTTTGAAAGTTTGATTGAATTAGTTACAATGGAGTCTTTTATATCCTTTAGTAGCACATGTGTAAATTTGTGTCCCCTATCAAGTAGATTGAGGATGCGAGTAAGTACAGGAAATGAATGTAGTTCCTGCTCTAATGATTGCGAGGAATTTTCATTATTCGGTATTGTGGACAGAGGAGAGTGAGAGCCGGTCGGGTCAAAAGTCGCCACTTGTGGCAGTTGATTATTCAAAGGGCCAGAAAGAGTCGGAACATATAGCTGTAGTTTCCTAAGGGACTGAAATTCAAAAGTGGGAGAGCTTCTCATTTTACTCGACGCAAACACCTCCCTCAAATGGCTTCTAGATGTTGCGGGCTGATTCGAAGAAGCCAAAGGCGGGCAAGGCGTCGGATGGAAATGCACTTGTTCCCGCAGTCCACATGAGGATGCAGCGGGAGTGAATGGGCCTAGTGAAAGGCTAATTCGCCTTTCTAGGGCAGAGAGTATGCTTGGTGCAAGCATAGAGGTATCAGAAATGGGCATGCGAGCATTACCAGTCGCATCCAGAACAACACTAGTTTGAATATCTATATCATTAGCAGTTTGGAGACTGAAAGATGTATTTTACTGTGCTTCTGATAAAGAAGCAGACAATTCAATGTCTATGTGTTGTTCCCGAGCATTCTGAGAAGTCAACTGCTCTACAGAGTTCGAAATGAAGGCTGTTTGTGTAGCAGCAGATAGACCGGGCTGTTGGCTAGTTTTAGATATAACCGGTCCCTCCATTTTTATTTTAGGGAATGGTTTAATTCCCGATTTTTTGATGGATTCCCTCAGACGCTTCCCGTTCCTTAAAGTAAGTAAGGAGGAATCCATAAAGTTGTGTTCTTGAGAGTACAACACCTCACATGCTATAACCTCTTACCAATAGGAATTCACAAACAGGAAATGTGAAGTTTTTTTTTTTATTTATTTTTTTAATTTTTTTAAGAATTACAAAACAAAAACAAAAAAAATACCTAAACGTGTATCTTAGTTAAACAGTCAAGAACATGGCAGAAACAAAACAAAAATAAAACAAAGCCAAGCAAGGCTTACCTAAAACATAGAAATTGCAGCATACAACCAGCTCAATACCACGCGCCGCGCACCGCGAACAGCAAACAGTCCTTTGCGGTGCTTCACGGTGCTTCGCGGTGCACAGCGCGGGTGCGCTGGAGGACAATGAATTTATGGAGACAGATGGGGCGTTGCACAAACAAGAGGGGGCGTGATTAGCTCCACAACACCTTTAGAAAAAATGAAAAAAGTAAATACATTTTAGAAACTGCTTGACTCATATTCACTGTCCAGTATATTTTGCGAGTCCATTACTATTCAGACAGCCTCCATAACCCTAAGGGCGGAGGACGAGGTATGCTGCAAATCACCTGTTTCCTTCTCGGACGCAGGTCAGGCACGACGGTGTCACGTCTAAAGACTTCCTCCTTTTCCAATGGCAATACAGACGCTAGGAGAAACAAAGTCAACGAAAGCGAGGGCCACAGGGAGGCCGTGCAGAATCCCAGCACTGAATCCACGAGCAAGTCCCCCGCACAGCAAACAGTCCTTTGTGGTGCTTCGCGGGTCTACCTTTCTTTTCATCGGGTTTTATATTATTTTTGTATGCAAAGTTTTGGGCTATGTGGTATAGACACATGGTTTCCAAAGTGTTACTCCTGTTCTGGTAGTATGTGTCTAGTAAATTGTTTTTCAAAATGTCTTGGCTGTTGGGATTATTTTTGGATATTGTTTCTATGTCCTCATATGATTTGAGAGCTCTTTTTCTAGATTTAGCAGGACCACGAATTAGCCATACGATATTTTCAGATTTTCCATACAAAGCAGTACCGGTTAAACGATCTGCAGCTTCATAGGCACTACATTCTCTATGAGAGAGCATTTTTATGCCTAGGCTGTACAATTTCTGAGATAGTGTTTTGTCTGATGATAGGTCATTCCTGAGGTCTTGAAGCTCTGTTTTTTCTGCTTTTGTTAAGTAGGCTGTAACATATCGTGCAACTGCAGTGGAATTCTCTGCAATGTACTGCACATCTGTGTTTGCATTCCATAAGAGAGCAATGATTGCATTGTAATCACTAATATATTTTGATTCTACTGTTCTTTTTATGTAATACATGTTCTTAGGTGATTTACCTTTAACACTATGTCCAACTGAAGACATGAAGTTGTCCACTTCACCTGTTTCTGTAACTGGTCTAGGGAAACCAAAGCGGCATTTGGTGTAGTATTTCCCTTTGTTTTTGTATTTGCGACGACAATATTTGCCACATTTGTGTCTTTGAAATTGTACAATTTGTCCATGAAGGTCACTTTGTCTCGTTTGTGAATGGATTTCACAAGTGACATATTTTTGGATGAACTGAAAAACAGTGGAATCACTGTCCTGACCAAATTTAGGTGCACCTTTAATCCATAAAAGCATGTGGATATGTGGTGCTCCTTTGGCTTGGTATTCTTTTCTCCAAAAGAAGTGTTGCACTTATCCGAGGGGAGGAACAGTTTAATTACAAATAAAGTATAGCATAGCAATGAAGCGATGGTGGAAATATCTTGAAACATTAATAGGATCTTGAGAGCAAAGTTCTTCAGGTTTTAGTATATCTATGTTGTTTTTGTTTTTGTTTGATATGCGTAGGAAATCATGTAAATCTTCCAATGCAGATTCTGCATAATTTAATGTAACAAACCAAGTGGGTGGTCCAAGGTTTCTGATCATACAACGTACATCTCCGTGACGTCGGAACCAGTATTCTTTCGTACAACGCATGTTTGCAAACAGATTTGTTATGCTTGATTGTAAAACCTGATCTTTTTCTTGCACTTTTTGTATCAATTGCATAGCTGACATATTTTGAAAGTGGGTTCCCGATTTCAGTATGTGTGCAACTCCGTAACATAGGGTTGCTAGTTCACTTTCAAAGAGTAGGTGGAATATGTATTCCACATTTTGTCTAAATCTGGGATCTTCACAATAAATTCGTAATGAGCGGTATTCTGATGCTGTTATGTGAGTGGGTCTACAATCGTATCTTCCTCCTTTGCCAGTAGGAAATAGTAGAGGAAAAGCATGTGCTTCTATACTTTTTTCCCATATGCTCATTGGTGAACCTTTGGTTTGTCGCATTTGGTTTCTAGTGCATCATCTATGCTGTAATTAGAGTGCAATGGATGAATTGTATAATGGTCCAAAAGATTGGATACTGCAGCAGGATGCAGGAGTTCAAATTGACCAGTTTCTGATGACTCTTGAATTATTTCAGTTGTTTCCCTTAAGCTTTCTTCAATATTTATTTCTTTGTAGTATTCATTATTGTCTTTCAGATATTTCAAGGCTTGTCTAACTTTATGTAAGTCCACGAGTTGTTGCCAATTTCTTTTGTCTTTTGTTGATACATCATTTACTAAGACAATTAAAGATTGCTCTATGGACGTTACACTCCTAGAGTGTGCACATTTTCGGTCTGATCTAATGGTAAATAAACTACTTTGCCACAAATGCCTTTCACCAATTCAGAGGGAGGTAATTTTGCTGTTTTTGTTTGAAGGCGCATTATTGCTTGAAATGGGTGTACTTTTTGAATTATGATGCTCTCATACAAATTGAGTTGTTGCAGGGGTTTTGGTAGTGGGTATAATTCCAAGTTATTTGTGATAGCACGTGAAGGAGTTTGGTTGTTGTTAAGTTTTGTAGTACAGTAACTGCAACATATTAAGGGTTCACTTATTTCGTATTTGTTTTCTGCTAAAAGGTAGAGAGCTACTTCAAACCATTTGGAATCTTCATTGTCTTCTATTTTGTATGTTACGTCTATAGTTTTTGTGTTACTTTTGTAAAAAGTTCTGCGGCAACACACACAAACATGGTTTGGTACTTCAGCGGATGTACTTTTAAATTTTAGTATTTCTTTTTTGTATGTGTGTAATAGAAGGTTGCCATGTGCAGAATTGTTGCTAGTCTGTTCTAAAGCTATTGCTTTTTGCAAGTGGCTTTCACTTCCAAAATATTTTCTCTGTATATGGTCGATTTCTTCTTGTAGGTATTTGGGTGTACCATGCAGAAGAGTGTTATTTAAATTGGCTAGTTCTAAAGCAGGACTTTTAGGATAGTATAGTTTATACACTAGATTTCTTACATTTGAATGATGTGTTGATATCATTTTGATATCATGAAAGGTGCTTTTGCAAATAGGTCCTGAAATGCAGGCTAATGAATATCCTTGTAGTCCTGTGTATTTGCGCACTGGACAGGCATCCATATTTTGCAGAACTTTCATTTTGATTTTGTCTTTACCTTTCACATACTGATTAAGAAACTGGCGTAAAGATTTGAAAGATTTATTGGCAATGTTACACATTGACGTGCACGGCCATTTGTATACTGGACGTTCTGGTTCAGTCGAATGGAGAGGTAATTCTGAGATTTCTGGGGATATTTTTGTAAGGAGGGTTTCTTGTTCCATGATGGTATTATTAATTTAATTTTTTCATACCCTCGTCCACTGCTATGGATGACAATTGTGTTTGTTTGGTTTTGTGTGCATGCTTCTTCATTAAAATATGGTTCTGTGGCTGTGGTGTGACCCCATTCACCTCCACAGATATTTAAGAAGTTATTTTTGTTGACATTCCGTTTATTGAGAAGGTTTTTTGTAGTTTAGTACTTAGTTTTGTTAGTGGTTTCATCCTGTTTAAAACTAAAATAAATAACTTCCTTTTGAGAAGGATTGCACTGACTATGAGAGCTTCTAGGATTAATTTTCTCCGGTAGGTTTTCAGGGTTGTGGATTATTTCGCTCCTGTTCTTATTAGATTCTGAAGGACTTTGTGGCGGAACATTTTTGCTAAAATACTTTTTTTAGTATGGTTAGTTGCTAGTATATGAGGATTTATAGGAGCAGTGTTAGCAGTAGTGGTAGCCGTATTCTTGTTAAGCATTTTCTGTTTCGTTTCACATTTAGATAGAGGAGGCAAAGTTTCTGTAGTTGAAGTTTCTTTTGTTTCGCTAAATGACTGCATTAGCTGTTTTGTTTGAACGTTTTGTAAAAACTCTGGTAGAGATGTATGCTTATTTTGGACGCTTTTATTTTCATTTGCTCTATTTCTGCGTTCCTTTCTACAGACTTGCTTTTTGGTAGGCATTCTATGGGATCTGTTGAAAAAAAAAGAAGGTATGGGTTGGTCTGTTTTACAATGTATGTGTGCTGTGTGCATGCGTGCATGAGTTTGATGGGGACGATGTTTGTGGTGGTGTGTGAATGTGCATTGGGCAGTTACAATGAGTTGGGAAGGCTATTTTTCTGTTTGTATGTTACTGCACTGTGGTTCAGATGAGAGCAGAAAGTGAGCTAGTTGAAAGGGGCCTCTATGGGTCCCTCACGTCTATGGAAACAAGGCAAGTCACCACACACGGCCCAGAGTCGACCAAAGTTATGAACCACCCCAAAAGCATACTCACTATTAGTATAGATATTCACGTTCAAATTTTCAGAAATCTCACAGGCTCTGGTCAATGCTATTATTTCTGCGGCTTGTGCCGAGTTGTAGGGAATTCATTTGCTTTCTACAATGTTCTCTAGGGTAGTGAAAGCGTAAGCGGCAGTTGTCGTGCCATCAGGTAGTTTGAAACAAGAGCCATCGCAAAATAACTCTCCATCTGGCTCCTTTTGTGGGATGTCACTTAGATCAACTCTCCCCTTCGTTTCTTCCTCAGTGACCATTAAGCAATCATGGGGTGGTGATTCGTTGTCACCAATTTCTTTTATGGGCAGTGGCATTAATTCTAAAGGATTCAAAGCGCTACACCTCATAATTTGGATATTGGGCGCGAAAAAGATAATCTCTTATCTTGTCAGTCTAGCGGAGGTGAGGTGTTGCGTCTGTATCCTATTTAATAGGACATCTATGGCATGTGGCACCATCAGAATGAATATATGCCCCAATACCATCCCTTCCGTTTGTTTCACCGATGCAGCAGCCGCCGTGACAGATCGCAAACATCGTGGTAGTGCGCGCGCTACAGGGTCCAGCGCAGAAGAAAAATAGCCGCAAGGCCTATTTCTTCCACCTTGTTCCTGTGTCAAAACAGCTAATGCACATCCTTCATTCTCGCATACAAATAATCTAAAAACGTTTTCATAATTTGGCGTGCCCAAAACTGGAGCAGAACATAATGCAGTTTTCAATTGATCAAACGCTCTCTGACATTCTTCATTCCATTGCAAAGGCATCACCGCATCCTTCTTAGTTAATAGCACCATTGGCTTCACAATTAACGCAAAATTACCGATCCACTGCCTGGCAATAAGAAGCCATGCCTATTATGGCTTTGACTCCTTTCTGTGTCTTTGGAATAGGCATACAAGAAACACTTTATATGCGTTCTGGTGTTAGCCTTCTCCCCTCTTTTGAAAGAAGGTAGCCCAAATAGGCTACCTCCTTTCGATTATATTGAAAATTCTTCAAACTAGCTTTATGGCCATGTGCCACTAGGTGTGATAGTAGTAATACAGTGCTCTTTTTACAAATCTCTTCTGTATCAGCAGCGATCAACAGATCATCTATATATTGCAATAGTACACACCCCACTGGTAATTCTAGATTGTCTAGCTGCTCTTTTAACGCTCTACTGTAAATACTCAGACTTTCCGTATATCCTTGTGGAATGCACGTGAATGTAAATGATCGTCCCCCTAATGTGAACACAAACAAATATCTACTGTCCTTGTCTACCGGAATGCTAAAGAAAGCATTTTTTAGATCAATCACGCTAAAGTATTATGCTGAGGCAGGTATCATTGTCAATATTGTAGTGACGTCTGGGACCAAAGGAAATTGTAGATCTACTGCTTTGTTTAGCGCGCGCAAATCAATTATGAAACAATATGGTACTTCATTGCCTCCTTTCTTAAACACTGGAAGAATCAGGCTGTTACATGTACTGCCTGTAATTTCTTCAATTACCCCTAATTTCACCAAATCTGAAACAATACTTTTCAATCCTTTCTCTCCGTTAGCCGAAATTTTATACTGGGGAATTCTTGACAGTGTAATTCCTTCTTTCAAAATGATCCTCACTGGCTCTATCTTCAAGCATCCTATATCGTTGTCATGCATAGCCCAAATACAGGTTGGCACTTCTCTTAACTCTCCTGGCAAGGTTTCTGACATGAATTCTGACACAGGGGCATCTTGTGGCCAAATCGTTAGAAACACCCCATCTGACGTACAATGTATAATCGCACCTAGCTTTTTCAACAAGTTCAATCCCAACAAGTTCTCCCCACAATTGTCTGTTAAAAGGAAAGGACAATGTTCAGTGAATGGTCCTATACTAATTGGGACTGGTTGGGACACTGGGTTTATGACTGGTGTAACTGTGAACCCTACGGAAACATTCTTTTGCCCTGACAGTGGTATATCCGCAACCAAGTGATGGTCTATTGAACACTTTAGCGCTCCTGTATCTATAAGGAAGCGGTGCTCCTTATTCCCGACTCCCATTTCTACTTAGGATCCTCTCTGATTCACGGGAATAGACATTGGTTCCGACCCCTGCCCTGGGCTGTCCTATTGGGGAAATAACACATCGTCCGATGTGTAGTCACTACTATTACTGTAATACGTATTTGGCTGCGTATTGAAAATATTCCCACTCTTTCCTCTATTTCCCCCATTCTGATTCCCATACTGTTGGTTCTGCTGACTCTGACTCTGGTTAGGGGCACTTTGATTTTGGCCTTGGTTTTGATTACCTTCATTATTGTGGTGCTGCTGCATACTATTCCTATTTGGTCCATTCGCTCCTTGGTGCCCTCTGTGCTGTCTTCTCTGACCAGATCCATTTCTCTTCTGTAAATGTGGACATTGCGCTCGCCAGTGTCCTTCCTCCTTACAGTATGCACACTGATTTGGTCCCAATGGACCCACATGCATATTCAAATTGCTCCTCCCATGTGCGTTCCCTCTTCCTCTATTATGTCCTGCTACTTGCTGCAGTAACACCCTTGTTTTCAAAATGCATTCTCTCAAGTCTTCCCCCACCTGTTTTAATAACAATAATTCGTAAACCATCTCCTTTAGCCCCGGCGATGGTAACTGTTGCCGTCGATTATGTGGCTCTAGCACTTCCTTCCTATCTCTCCTGGTATCCTTACCCCTGTACCCAGGTGCAGTAAACATTTCAGCATATTCATTATCCAATTCATTTTTAAGTTCAAAAAGTCCATACACATGTTTCCTTACTTCTTCATCTCTTTGTCTACACCGTGCTAATGTATTCAAGTCTAACAATCGCTGTGGTGGTAATTTCCCAATTAACTGTTTCCATCTCTCCACCAAATATTCACCCATGCATTCCAACACTACCTGTCTTTCATTGCTTCTTTGGAAGTCATACATTGAAGCCAATGTTGCCGTCCCATCATTCCCGTCTATATACATTTCTGCCTGTTGCTGCAATTCCACCTTCCTTTCTTTGCTGATCGCACTGCGAGTTACCCTCGTGCATCCACTTTGTTCAGTCCTGCCTCCTGCCCCCGCAGTTTCAACTTCAACCCCTGGAAGGACAGACGGTACCAAGTCTGTATCTAAGGCGGGAGGTGTGGATGGGACAATGGGAACGGGGAGTGTCTGCTGTGGGCCTGGTTGGCTAATAGGAATTGTTACATGCGCAGTCTGTGGCTGTGGGAGGGCTTGAGCTATGGGAGGGAGAGTTTGAGCTACGGGAGGGGTTTGGGCAATAGTTACTGATGTGTTTGGCCTCGTTTCTAATCTTGGGCCTTGTTTTGTATGGATCAATATGTTTTCCATTACTTCATCTGCTATGTTCAATTCTCGTTGTGGGTATATTTTTTCTATATTTAACTGGTCACATCTACCTGACCTTCTTAGACTTTCAGTCCACTCTTCCTCCTCCTTCTCTTCCGCTACTTCACCTTTTGATGTATGCCTGCGCGCATGCTTCGTTCTACTTTTAAATCGGAGCATTGCTTCCCTTCTCCAGTCCTTAACAATATCAAATGCTGCGGGACGCGCTTTCTTTCTTATCAACACTCTTTCCAATTGATCTATTCTCGCTATCTCAAAACTACCATTTATCGACCACTGATGGTCTTGTTGCTTTCTGGTTTGCCTATGCCAAGTCTCACAGAATATTATCGCTCCCACACCATGCTTTACATACATCTCATACGCCGGCGTTCCCCCAGGTGGTGCAATTTGGCCATCTTCCAAAGATTGTCTATCACAGCGGAAAAACCCTGCTAGGGTGGACAATACCTAAGGCATGTTTCAACCTTCCCCCTGGTTAATCAACTTTACCTAGGGCGTTTGATTTTGCAAAATCAACTCTCAACCAATATCAGGATTACTTTGAATCGGGGAATGACTCACCTGATAAATCAATTTGTCCTCCAGGACACAATTCGTCTGTATGCTGATGCAACAATGACGTTGTGTCTGCGTTCCTTGGCTTCCGCCTCATTTCGGGACCCTCGCCTCCTTGTTCTCTAGCCATATACGTCGATCAGGGATCAGGTGTGTGCAGATCTGCAAAGGAATCTCTCATCACTTCTACAGGGTGCCCCGAACACCTCTTGATCCCGGCTCGATCGTCCCGTCCTCATCGTTCTCCACCTTTACTCAATTACAACGTACACGATGGAACAAGTGGGGGAGGGTCCCTATTCGGGCACCATCTTGAAAGGGGCCCTTAGGGGTCCCTCACGTCTATGGAAACAAGGCAAGTCACCACACACGATAGATACGCCAGACACAAGGTTGTATTCCCAAAGCTAAGGTTAATTGCAAAGCAAATAGTCTCAGTTGGCCAACTCGGTCTCACGCCCCGCGACGTGTATCTCTAGACCTCGAGGGACACAAGAGAGCGAATTACGTACATCAGTTACATATATACAAAATGCATATCATACAATCAGCTGTGACTTGTTTAACACCCCCCTTTATTGGGTTTCTTTGAACTCGGTTTGATGATGGACACTTTCGACGAATATGACACCTTCAAACGTCTATTCTAGCAACAATATGCAACTTTGCAAGTGCGGAGACATCTTTTCTTTGTTGAACAGAACACAGTGCTTCTGTTCTTGGAAGCAAGCTACATACAGGGGAAGAGTCACATTCCAGACCTTGCTATCTATGAGGTGCTATTCGTGTCCTGGGAGCCGACACACTCTACAGGGCTCAGAAAAGCAGGGCCATAAGAAGAGCATAATTCAAGCCTTTAGCTGCTTTATCCTAGCATATTCTACCATATAACGAGACTGGCTGGCAGCTGTGAAATGATTAAATGCCCTGTGGCTCTGCTTCAAGGCTACATTCGGGAGGGAGCCGGGCATTCCTTCCCGGTGCTGCCTACGTTGTGTTTCAACAAACTCTTATTAGCCTCGCGGCCCTGCGGCCTTGTCCTTTCACGTTCAGACAACAATCTTAACAGTCGAGCAGTGTAAGCAGAAAATGTGCTGTGAAGCAATATGAACAGAAAGCAATGAGCAATTGTTAGAAACCAAAATGGCGATCCTTGTTACATCAAAATGGCCGTTCATTGGTAAACTCGGAAACCTGTATTTCTATTGTTTCGTGCATGAGACGGTTGGCCTTCGGCCACCAAAATACGTTTGTCGTTAATCATGAGAGGTATTCATTTTTATAGACTGACATAGTGGTGAGGAGAAGCATTAATAGTAAACGTAATGGTATAAATTAAAACAGTTCTTTGTTTTGTAGTACTAACATTCTAAGGCTTGAGTATGTTATTTGTGTTCCAAAAAATGGGGATTTGTGTGCCATTCTGCCTGTTAATCTCTGTTTAATAAATGGGGATTTGTGGGCAGAATGGTTCAGAAATCAATGTTTTTTTTGGTGCGCAAATTACATGAATGAACCAAACAGTCTCTTTGAGGAACAGTAAGAATATAAAGGTAGTATTGTACTTACTTATTTTTGTGGAATGATCAGGTTTTTTGTAGTTTAAATGCTGTTGATTTTCAGGAGAGTGGTCTTCACTGCAATTGTAAAAGGAAGAAGTTAGTAATTTTGTGTATATATATAGCACTGATGTTAATGTACACGTTGATTTTTATGTTTTCGTGGTAGTATTCTCGTTTGATATCTGAACATAGTGTATGCATGCAATTCATTTGACTGTGTGAAGCCTTTATATGGTTTTTGCAGTATGTTAGTTCAACCTGCTTCGCAAATGAGTAGAATTTTAAGTTCATGAAATTCCCTTGTTTTTTTTGCAGCTGTGTTGTAGATAGCAGAGAGGTTTGGAAGTGATAGTTTATTATAGTAGATGGGAAAAATTTGAATAATTTGATATTATAACTAGACATGCGAACAATCGGGAGCACCTGAGAGGGAGATTTCACCACAGCAATCGGGAACATTTATTTTTCTCATACGATTGCTTTGGGATTAGCATTAATTTAGGGAGGAGACAGTAAAAAATGGAGACATTTTTTAATTAAAAATCAAGTTTCCCGCGTAAATCGGTAGGTTTGGAGTGTATGTATCGGTTGTGCTGGAGATAGTAAAAAGTAGTGTGATTTTTCAATGAAAAATCGGGAGTCTCGCACTTAAAGCAGGAGCGTTGGCATGTATGTATTGGCTATGCAGATTTAGTGGCATTACTCTGTTTATATGGAATCATAAGAGTTGTACATGTACTCTGAATAAAATATGCATACCTGTGCTTTGTAATCATGCATGAGGATAAGCATGGAGCTGTACGTAGAAATCTTCGAGACATGCACAGTAGTTTTTGTAGTAGGTGCTTTCCAATGATATGAGACTTGTATTCAGAGTGATCAACAGTACATTTGAAGTGTGGAACTCTGATGATGGAGTCAGATGTAGAGGTCTTGCATGTGATTGGTGGATGGTTGTGTGACTGCTTAGCTGTGTCCAATGAGGGAATGGATTTGCGAGTGATGTGGAAAGGGTAGAAGGGCTGGCTAAGAGTTACATGCCGCGCGGACACCGTGCCTGTCTGTGGGTAGGGCGTGCCACATACATGGTTTTACAGCAAATCCAGCATGGAAAGGGGACTGTAGGGATCAGCCAATCAGATGTTGACGTTGTTGAATTGTGTAGAAAGAGAGTGCGTGTAGTGAAGATGGCAGAGGTGGAGACAGTCAGGGTGTTGGTGCTCGGAGATATGTTTGTCCATGATTTAAAGCACTATTCTCAATGCAGGCATGTGGCAAACAATTTTGATGTTAGAGGAGAGGAGGGGGCGTGGAGCTCTGCGACTGACTGCAATGTAGAGGCAATTCTCCAAGTTTGCAGAGATATGTGTAGGATGAACGGTCGCCATGTGGTAGTTTTGCACTATGGTGCTTTACATTTGGGCTACGTGAGTTCCCCTACTTTGTTGGAAGATTTGGAACAGTTGGTTCAAGCAGTAATCAACATCCTTCCAAATGCGAAAGTATTTTTTTCTGCTTTACTTCCTAGAGCAAAATGGGAAAACAGTTCTGTTTTTTGTCCTGATCAAAGCATTGCTAGGTGTGCAATCAATCGAGGCATGCATGCTTTCATGCTAAGAGCTGATATGTTTTTCTGTATCCACGAGAACATTGTGAGTAATGCGGCTTATTTTGAAGCAGATGGTGTTTCTTTATCTTTTTTGGGAAATGCAATGTTCTTTTGGAATGTAAGGGTTGCTTTGGAACAGGTTATGTGAAGAGTTAAGGAGTAAACTAAGAAGACAAAAACCCAAAAAAATAAAAAAATAACAGGTGTCTGTCAGGCATCTGCAAAAAAAACAAAAGAAACGGCTCTTTTCAGAGCCCACCTTAAAGGGGAAATGGGGAACACTATTTAAATGTACATTCGCCACGCTCAGATCTTCTACATGTCCATGGACATGCCGGTTGTCTGCAGACAGCGCGCATAACATACGGGGATTCTGGGGTGAAGAGGCATGCAAATGAGAATGAGCGGAGCTAGGGATTGGTCAGTAAAGTTTAGTGGGTGTGTTGTGTACCGAGAGATTTAGTGAGGACGTCTTTTTCCTGAGAGGAGAACAGACAGCTATGGCGGTGTGTGCTCGAAAACAAATTATCTAGGTTTTGGGAGACTCATGGATACATTGGTTGAAGGTGCATGCAGAACGTTGTGGTATATCTGCAGATCTTGGATTCCCTCATGTGGAAGTGTACTGGCATGGAGTGTGTGGAATGAAGTGGCTGGACTTGGTACCTCTCTGTGCTACTTTACAGACAGAGCGTCATCCTGACATAATTATAATTCATTGTGGAGGGAACAGTTTAGTATATGTGTCTGTAATTTCTGTTACGCTCACCTGGTATCCACAGGGACGCCACCCAGCCTGGTTACTCACTGGTATGCTTCTCAGCTTTGCCCTGATGTGGTCTGCGGGGAAGGTTCTGCCTGAAATTACAGGAGGACTGTGTCCAAGACTGACCAACTGGGGTAAGTATCCTCCCTCCACTCCCGTATGATTTCAGTCCCTCTGGCGCCCTCTCCTCACCTTGTGGTAGAATTAGACGTGCTCTCTATCCTGCCTTCTTTGCAGGGGCGCGTTGTCTTTCATGGGCGAGTGCGGTCCAGTTACTTCACTGACGCCGGCCCGTTTCATATTGTTCAGGTAGTCTTATTGCTGTTCTTTGGTTTTTTTGCTATCCTGCATGCCTTTCTTTGTTTAAAATGTCCCTTTTTTCGCACTTAGGTATGCGAAGCTTCAGCGCGGCGAACTGGCTTGGTTGAGCCCCGCTGGTAAATGATGGCGCATTCAGAGCGCTATGATGCGGTAAGTAAGCGCTATGTGCAGCACTGCGAAGTCTTGCCTTTGCTAACCTGTGTTTTCCTTCCTTGTAGGTCATGGTATTCTTCAGCGCGAGTGTAATGTCCGGAGTGGTGCCAGCCAAGAGGCGAACAGCCAGGTAAGCCTTTTGAGCAGTTCGTAATTTGTAAATGTCTCTACTGCTTTCTTTAATGTTGCCTCTATCTTCCTCTTTCAGGTCATTCTGTCCGGGAGGCGTGCAGATCAAGGAAGCTTTTCCCAGTAGCTGCGAGTGTTTAAAGATTTAGACTGTAGGTAACATGCTGCTGCTAATGATGTTCCTTTTGTCTCCTTGCAGGTTCTGCTTCTCCGAGGTTCGAGGGAATAGCTGGACACGGTGAGCGTCACGTTGCAAGCTGCAAAGTAACGTGAAGCATGTTGTCTTGGTCGGGTGGGGTTTAAATAGCCCCAACAAAATAGTCCAGGTAAAGTAGTCACTAGCTACCACACCCAAAACACTAGACTGCATAGCTTGGTTCTTAGGAACCAAGCTATGTGGATGCCTCCATTTGGCTGACAATACAATTAAGTAGTTCCCAAGCACATTGTTTTTCATGGTGTATGTGCCTGGCCCCATAGGCGCCAGGACTGGCCCCATGAGGGCTTTTGAAGAGGATGCCAGGCTCTAGAGGCCCGAGTCCTGACTCCACCTGGCCAATGGGTTTGCCAGAGGGGGTTTTGGGTGAGGGTCGTGACAATTTCTTTGCAATTTGCAATGAAGGAAGGACTTGAGAAGGTCATGGACATGTTTCCAAATTGCCAAGTAATGTTTTCTCGTATTGCGCAAAGACAAATGTGGCTGCGTTCTTCTTGATTTGGTCCACCAATGGAGAAAGCGAAGCACAATGTCAATAAGGCTGTTGTGCCTTTCCAAGAGATGTTAGCATGTCCTCTTTCCACCATGAAAATATTATGTTTCGTAGCACATTCATTTTTCGCAGAGATGGAGTCCATCTTACATATGCTGGCAATCAGATTTTTATTCGAAATGTACAAAATGCTTTGCAACCTTTTTTGGAAGTATAGTCATCTATTTTGCATTACATGTTGATGAATCCATGTTTTTCAAACACACAAAACACCACCAAAAGGATCTTTCCAGAGCCACCACTTACTCCCAGAGAAAAGTGCATTGGTTTTGCTAGGGTTGCACCCCAAACTTTTATCTGTCCTAGGACTGTCCGCGGACTTTTAAAAAAATGCGCAGGGGCCTGCACCGTTTACTTGATAGTTCTATATTTAAACTGAGAAAGGCAGCTCTGAAAAGAGCCTTTTTTAAAAAAAACGTGTTGTTGTTTATATATTTTTTGGGCTTTTTACACCCGACACACTAGGAGAGGAGGAGAAAGGAGGCTAAGGAAGGGACACCAACCACGGGGATAAGAAAGGGCAGGTGAAGAGAGGAAGATGTAGGGTGGCCCTTATTTAGCTAGGTAGCAGCTCTTCTGCTGCTCCATGACCGTAGTTTTGAAAGCACTGCGAAGACTCTCCCCCCTGCAGAGTACTGCATTGCAGTACATACACAATATTGTGACCCTCGAAAGGTAAGGGGCAACAGCATCGCGAAAGGCCAGTGAAGAAGCTGGAGGGATGCGCTCTCCCACAGGAGTGTCTCTTGTGGTGAGAGGATTGGTAACGGAGGATGCTGCGGAGGAACTCAAACTACTACGTTCTTTACATGGTACAACCTTGCGAATGTCCGCACCGTGGAACGAAGTTAGGTGTAATTTCATGGATGTCGTACCAAAGCTGTACGAACCACGTCTCTCACGACTCAGCACCAAATTGCACTGGTTACAGGTGACCTTGTTCGCACGTGCTTTCGGTACGTTACCATGAACGGTAAACAACCACCACACCCACTACTCCCACCGAATGCTGGTTGTAGGGAGTTCCTTGACCTCATTCTCCTCATCCTCTTCATCCTTGTTCTCTACATCCTCACTAGTATTCCCCTCTGCAGGCCCTTGGGGAGGTGGTGGTGGTGGTGGTGGTGGAGGGTTTAGGGGTGGTGCTGAGGCCGATATAGCAACAACAGCTATGATGCCATTAGGGTTGGTGAGGTAATCTCCGCTAGAGCACTAAAGGCAGCAAAAATCAATCTCCGATATCCAGAAGTACAATGAAGATGAGCTCTGGGGTGTGGCCTTTTATAGGGGCGAAGGGGTGCGCCTCGTGACTATATCGATCGCTCAAAAGCATTCAAAAAGTTCCAATAAATACGTGGAAAGCTAGGGCCATTGTCTGGGACATGTGAAATGGTGATTTTTTACTGTAAAATAATTTGGGTTGTCTGCATAAGTTCTTTTCAAATGTTGGGGAAGCGGGCAAAGTGCGCAAATTGGGACACACGCTCAGCGTGGGTGCGGTCACATGATGACATCGTGAACACGTCCGTGAAGTGAATTGGTGTCTGCAGGACACCAAATGCACAAGAACGGTCGTGCGCATGCGCGTTTGTGTTCTACGGATAGTGTTCGGGTCCTGAAAGTAATTAAAAGTGCGACACAAGTGAGACGGACAATTACGGACAGGCGCAATGTTCGCAGGGCTTCCGGGTGTGGTGCACATGTGCGTAGAAGGTGTGCACAGTGTACGGCCAGGTAGAGTGTCCTTTGGACACCTCCATTTTGTTTCACTACGGACATCCCGGACACTGCGCATGTTCTACAAACAGTTGCATCTTGGTTGCGAACTGTACGGACAGGTACAGTGTCCTTGGGACACCCCCATTTTGTCCATTTTCGGACATCAGTGATGTCATCAATGACATTTGTGATGTCATCTTTGATGTCCTGGGTGTTAGTCTTAGCAGTGCACGGTGGTGGCGCGGGTTATGGTTGCTTAGCTGACCATAACTGGCGAATTTCAGGGGTTTTTCGGTTTAACTTGGAACCATAATGTACCTTTAACAAAGTTTTTTTTACTGAATTTCACAGGTTTTTAGTAGCGCAACTTAACCATAATGTTCATTTAACAAAGTATTTTTACTGAATATATATATATATATATATATATATATATATATATATATATATATATATATATATATATATATATATATATAAAACATTGTTATTAAAGGAATGTTATGGTTATAAGTATTATAAGTAAAAAAAAAAGAAAAAAAACGGTAAATTTGACAGTTATGGTAAGCTAAGCAACAATAACTCGCGCCACCACAGTGCACTGCTAAAACGAACACCCAGGACATGAAAGATGACATCACAAATGTGTGTTAGTCTTAGCATGCACGGTAGTGGCACAAGTTATGTTTGCATAGCTTGCTATAACTGGTGAATTTCTTTCTATTTTTACCTTGCAACCATAACTTCCCTTTAACCCAGTTTTTTTCAATACATTTCCTAGGTTTTCATCAGTGCAACTTAAACACAACATCCCTTTAACAAAATGCTTTCAGTGAATTTCATAGGTTTTTATTAGTAAAAATGTTTTCTGATGTTACAGAACTGTACATAATATATTAATAATTCCTCTTTTAACATAAACCTACTTTAACAAACATATTTTTTTGCAGTGCATACTGATGTGTGTCATGTTCAGCAGCGCATGCTGGGGATGCAAGTCATGGTTCAATTGTCTACGGCATGAGGCTTGACCATGTCTCCAACCTCACCAAACCACCCCGTTATCCACTGCACCTATCCTGCATTCTAGTCCAGAGTCCACTATACGCCATAATGTGACCAATGGGCAGGGCTCATGACTTGCAGCCATGGGCATTCTCCACAATACATAGACATGGGCTTTGGCCATGTCACATGCCCCAATAACCAAATCAGAGTAGACATTTGTCCTTGCCGAGGTGCAGGCCAACTACCCAGGCACCAAAGTTATATAACTATTTTTTGTACTTATATTTTGACACTTTGAAAAAATTAAAACACAGGACAGATTTGAAAAAGCATGCTTTCAGCTGCTTGCTGATGCGCCTCACGCACGTTAGCTGCAATTCCGTCCAGCACTTCGGGCTGTAGCTGCAAGCAGAATCTTTTTAGCTGGTCCCTGGTGGCCATGCCCACTTTAACCCCATTGCAGGCACCTAGTGGCAATGGCCAGTGGCCAGATTGTCCGGGGCACGGCCACTGGCTATACCTCAGTGACCAACGGTATAACACTATGTTTTGTACCTACATTATGACACTTTTCAAAAAACATAACACATACAAATTTGTGAAACCCTGCTTTCGAGTCCTTGCCATTGCTCCTCACACAAGTTTGCTGCAAATCCATCCATTTTTTTGCAACCCTTTACGCAGATTCGTCAAATGGCACCAAATTTACAAGGTGTGTTCAAACATTTTGCCCCCCCTCTAATTTGGCCCCCTCTTCACAAAACAGCACTAAACTTTGCAAACGCATTGAAATGTGTGTCTAATAATATATTGCAGAATTCCAAGCAGTTTCATTGAATGGCTCAACAGTTATAGCTCATTCAAAAACTAAGGAGATGCAAAGGAGTTGGGCTAATACCTAAATACCTTGTATTATGTTCAATTGCCTTAACAATAACTGATGACTGGAACACAAGGGTGATCAGCATGCATTGGTCAAAAACAAATAACACTAGCCCTAGGTCATGAAAATGAAATATTTAGACAATTATTGACCATTTGCGCTACACCCTAACTTTTAAAAAGAAACAACTGTGCTCTGTTTTTATCCTTTGCTAGTACTTTGACACAAAATTAAACACAGAGACATTGCTTTACTAGGTTGCCTCCAACACGTGTTTCCACCTGTACAAACAGGGCTTTGTCAGGGCTTTTGTACCATTGATCTAAACCAATCTTTTTAACATTAGTACCAAAGACATTGATTGATTGATATTTTATTTCTATCGCGCTCGTACACAAGTGTTTCAGAGCGCGACAAGGCAAGGGAGGGGAACAGGGGAGAACAAAACAGCGATCTTACTAGGCCCAGTGACTTACTTACTTACTAGCGATCTTACTAGGCCCAGTGACATTGAGAACGCACAAGTGCATGGGAGGTGGGAGGGGAAAAGTGCATGGAAGGGGGGAGAAGTGGAAAGTGTGAAGCAGAGGAGAAACAGATACATAACAATAAATAAATAATAAGGCAACAAACAGTGGTAATGCAGCCAGCAATTTGAAGTGCTAGGTTTAAGGCAGCAGACAGAGCAGGAAGAAAAAGGGGGGGCTGTATGGGTACAGATGCAGACCCCAGAGCAAGGGGTGGGCCGAAGGCAGTGAGGGAGGGTGGCAGGATGAGCAGGTACCTGGGCCACCAATACAATTTTAATACATTACCACCATTACCAAATTTAATACATTACCACCAATCTGGACATTGAAATCCATATGAACTGGTACATCCATATTTGTTTGTAAAGAACGGATCAGTTATAATACCCAGCGTAGGTCACAAGGATCAGGGAGAAAGCATTCAAAAGGCTCATATTACTTTACCGTGTCAGCTTTACCTTGTGTAAAAACACAAGGCATTTCTTTTGCCCATACCTAACACAAAAACACACTATTTAACTAGTGTCTGTCTCCACCGCCATGATCATGCGTCCACCACTAATGCATCAACCCACAGGCCTTACTGGAAAAAGACTACCATTGTGATTCCTTATAATGTTGCCTTACTGTGTCTAAAAGAAAATTACATTTTATGGTAAAACATTCATATGGTGAATAATTACTGTTATAAAAGTCAAAAGAAACCCAATTGTTGTCTCTTCAATGTCATACTCTTTTCTTGAAGTCTAATTGGCATCATGCCCTGCCCTGAACAACTTGCAAAAAGCCATGTATTATAAATCTAACTCTAACATAAAGTGGCATGATTAATTAAAGTTGCCTTGGTATGTTTGGTGAAACAGCCTTCACAATTCAGAATGCATTTCTACCAAAGGCTTCATCTACAGACTCATTTTGTGTATGTGTCATACTGAGCTAGCTCATACAAGGACATGTGCTCCTAAGCAGAAATCCAGTTTGGATAGTATGTGTGGATGCAGTTGGTTTTCAGGATGTCTTGACTCTGTGGATCTTGCACAGCGAGAGATTCAATTTCTTGCAATGATCCCAGGCCTATTTTTAGAGAAGCTCACTGATCTACCATACAATAGAGCACCCTGTTCAATCGTACGTAACTTTGTAAGCTCCACATTCACTGTTTGAAAGCATGTTTGTGATATGTTATGTTAATGAGACGTATACCATGCACCATTGCCATTTTCATGGTTTCAAGGCCCTCGGGGGGACCCAAAAGGAGAGGAGGGGGATTTTGTTAGTGGAAAGAGAGGGATAGTACAAGAGTGATTATTCTATTCAGTTGGTAGGTTTAGTTAAAAAAATGGTCACTGTGTTTCCTTTTACGTGGAATGGAGGGGAGAGTGAGTGAAAGGGTGCTTTTGCTGTTCTGTTTGTTGTTTTAGTTCTGAAAAACCAATGAGTTCTTGGAGGAGATGTGGATTTTGCTGTATGATTTTAGGGCTGAGGTAGTTGTGTTTGGGTGTTGTATGTGCTTGACTGTGGGGTGTGATCGCAGGTGTATGGTGAAGTTTAGTAGGGTTAATTGTAGGAAAGTGGATTCTTGGTCCCATGTTGCATACATTGTTTGGTGGTTAGACTGAATACTGGAAGGGGATATGAACAGCAAGATTACTCTTAATTCTGGGGATTATGTGTGTGGGCTAGTAAGAGATTTATTGATCTCACTGAGAAGTGAAGTCAAAACGATGCATATTAAAATTGATTCAATAACAACACTGATGAAAACATCAATCAAACCAGGGCTGCTAAAACAAGGCACACATAAGCTAATATAATCTCCTCCTCACCCAGATCATATACTTGCAACACAAATTAATAACTTGGGTAATAACATACTAAAGGACCCATTAGTAGCCAGACTAGAAAATCTGAGCAAGTATTCTTAAGTAACTTTCATACCGTTATTAAAAAGTCATTATTGACTTTTCTGAAAAATCTATTAGAGTGTCAGGATCGAAGACCCCCTGGTCCGGATCGAGGACAGCCGAGAAACCCCAGTCCCTATGGGCAACCGGGGTCTTTTCCCCCAAGAGCACAGCCTGCAGAATATCAAAAACAGCAGAGAACGAAGGGGAAAAAACAGATGCAAATATTCAGTATTACTTATGTGTGTTCCCAACACACCACCCGTGTCACCCCTAGACAACCCTACTCTTACCTTTTTGGCTGTGAATCCAGATGGGAAACCTACTTGCATCAAATGCTCCAGCCAGTGAGGACGAAGAGCGCCTGGATGTCTTCAGAGAAGATGTGAGGTCCGTTAGGAGGGCTGTGGGATCTTCACCAAAGGAGGGCCCTGACCCGGGCGGCACGAGAGCACAAACTAGGGGAGAGTTCAAGTTAAAAATAATCCAGAGGGGATCAGGAAGTACAAAAGAAAGCACAACCACAGGATCCAAGCCAAAGTTCCAGTGAGGAAGGGGATGCAAATCCAAAGCAAGGTAATCCTTAGGGGAAGTCAGCAGAGAGTCCAGAACAGGGGCAGAACACAGTTTCCGGATTCAGGAGGTGGGAAACAATCACAGCAAAGCGTCCCAAAAAGGAAGGAGGGGGATTCCGGGACCATGGGAAGGAAACTGAGGGATAAGTAGAAGCAGTATAAATAAACATAAGCAAGTAATTCAATGAGGGGCCAGTTTATCATGTACGAGGGATGGAGCAAACAGACACCGTTCAGGTATAGGAGAAAAGCGTTGCCGGGATGGAGAGAGCCGAGTAATGGGAGCCGAGTAATCAGTTCGAAGGAAAGCCTTGCGTCGGAAACCAGTTGAGGGACAGAAGCAAAGGCAGGTCCGGGAGCGTAGCCAAAGGTCGGGGGACCAAATCAGGAGATAGGAAAACAAGCAAATTCACAGAATGCGAAGCAACTGTACCATGAGTGAATGTGATGGTTTAGGTGCACCGTACTGTAGTACCGGCATGAATAAATACGATGCTTCTGGATGAGGCCTGGCACGCAAAGCAAGCAATGCCCCATGAGACTAACAGGGTACCAGGATTGATGGGGAACATAGTCTGATGTGGACGTTGGAGCCGGCGTTGCGTTAAGCACCATGGCAATCGCCACTGCTTAGTGTACTGAGGAGGAGCAGTACCCTGGGTTGGAGCGGAACGTGACACAGAGTCAAAAAGCCAATACAAAGAACTATTACAAGAGAGACTCACCTAATTTACTTCAAAATGGAAATATTAGTAGGTATTAATCAGCCAAAGAATGCTAATTTTATAGGTTAGTCTAGCCCGCTGCAGGGTTACCTTCACTAAATACCTTTTTTATGCTTAATGTTCCAAAGCTAGACATATATAAAGGGAAGATAGAATCTCCTTGGTTATCAAGGTCTCTAACTATCTCTGACATAACAAAGGCTGCCTGTCTATCATTCACAATGATATCATTGAGGCTGAATGATTGCATGACCCTTCAAATCAATGTCAAGATGTAATCAAAGTTACATTTCGGAGATAGTGTTGGTGGATAGGTTATTCTCTACTGAAAAATATTACCGCAAATTGCAAACAGGTTGCATCTTATTCTGCGCTGTCTCTCATCCATATATGTTGTCTAGTACTTGAAGAGCTGGTACTTTGTCTCTAAAAACATCATACCTGTTTATGATGAAAACTGTATATGACCAAAAAACCTATTAAAGATCAATAAAGTGGCTCATACAAAAATACCCCACAATAAATAGATGTAATTAATTACTGTTATTTTATGTTGTTCTCTAGATTTTCAAACTCAATAATGAATTTCTTTAAAATATTTTTTCTACATTAAATTGCTTTTAAGTACTTTACAGATTTGTACTAATGAACTCACTCCAAAGGAACAAATCTGTTCCTCGAATCACTGCACTTGTTTTCTTTACATATACATTTTTATATCCAACAATAAATAATTTGTTGATTCAGTTTGGACTGGCTTACACGTGTTTCACACATTGACAGACTAATTATACTTACTATGTGCTTCTTCAGAGCCAATATATTTATTTTTGATTATCCTGATGGATCAACCATATACATGGTGTATTCAATAACATAAAATAAATAAACACAAATATTATTTGGGGAACACTACAAAGAAATACATATGTATATATTTATTAGTGGCACTGTTTATAATACTCATTGTATCTTAATTTAAATATCTATTTGCTAATAAAACTTGCCCATGATTAACTTCAATTATTAATTCCATGCACTTCCATGTAACGAAATGTCTGCTGATACCATGTTTATTATTTTGGTTAATGTATTCATTTTCTCTTATACTGAGATCCAAAACATATCATGTACTTTATGGTTGGTCACACATTTATTTTAATGATTTCCCAATGTACTTCAGAAACTAACTTATGATACAAATGACTTGTCTGTTGCATGAACATTTTCTTTTTGGTGAAGTTTTTTTGACATCTATTCTAACTTTAAATCCCAGGTATTATCTATATATTTCTTACCTTCATCTCCTTATCAGACTCTCGTTACTTTTTCAATATTGCTTGGCAGACACGTGGTTATCCTCGCGCATATAACCAGAACTATACACATCAAAAGTGGACTGTTCTTGCTATGTCCAATAAATTGCGCCATGTGGAAAGTATGTATTCCTTTTTGTACATACTCTAAGGTCTGTGTGTTGGTCTAAATCACCTTTGTTAGGTACTTGGAATATTTTCAGTTGACATATGTGCATGGTTAACAAACCGCAATACTATCATAACTGTGGATTACAAATATATATTACAATGAATTGAACATCTATGGACACTGAAGAAGGACTAGCAATTTGTGTAACACATTCTTTGCTATCATTGACATCACCTAAATCATATTCTGATGGTTTATTGTTTCAGAGTTTTTGGTCACTATATTGTAAATAAAATCAATTTCCGTTACGTCTCCCTTAATGTATACACACTAATATATGTGAAGATAAATAAGAATCATATTTTATAACATCATGTTTGTTCTCTATGCTATGATCTGATAAATAGTGGCTCTTGTTACATTTCACTACAAACCTTTATTTAAAGATGTACTTGTAATTTTTTATCCTTATTCAGTCCCACGATTGTGGTTTTGTTCTCAAGGATCATACTTGCTTCTCTTTGCCTCATTATTCTTTCTTTGTCACCTCCTCTTTTGCTAAAGATCATTTTCTTTAGACCAAAAAAGCAGCTTCCAAAGATTTCTTCAGATTGATGTTTCTCCTTCGAATGTAGACCCATGGAAAATCTGCCAACATTCAATTTTACGGTTCAGAAGTTTTCAGTGCTTCTTTCTCTGAGTTTCCTCTTGGTACTACCAATGTATATTTTACTGGATGCACAAACAATAACATAAATCACAAAAATAGTAAAGCAGTTGATAAATTGTATGTTATAGACACTGTTGTCTGAATCCTTGTATGTTGTAATTGTATGCATAGTATATTTACAGTTATTACATTTGGGCATTTGTAGAAGCCCTTTCCTTCCATTCTCAACTATGATTCCATTCTTTCTATTGTTCATGTTGCAAAATGACTTGGCTTTCTTGAATGTAATCTTCTGTTTCACACCTCAAATATCTTTGATATCATCATCTAGTCTTAAAACGTGCCAGTGTTTATTAAGTCATTTATAAATGAGTTTACTTTCAGCACTGTACTTAGTTATTAACCTGACTTTTTTTGTTTTGTCACAAGTATTTCTTGAATGAGGAGGGTGAATAGCTCTGTTCTGGATTTATTTTCAAGACTAGGTTTTGCCTTCCGTAGAATATTTTTTTTAGCCTCTTTGATGAAACCTATTTTTAATGTTTATATTCGTCTTGATATACTCTTCCTGTGAACAACAATTTCCTTTTGCTCTCCTAAATTCCCACTTGGGATATTATCAATTACAGATTTTTGTGACAACTTATACTGTGTAATGTTGGATTTGCTTCCACATCGTTTTGGATTGTTTTTGTGTGTAATGCACCCTGTTTATCAAAAATTTGTAAATCCAAAAATAAAATCTCTTACTGGCTATAATTGATTGATCACAAATTGGTTGTTATTCAGATATGTAAATTCTCCAATAATTCTTCATTTGTGCCACTCCAACTTAAGAGTATATCAGCTATGTACCTCATCCATTTTTGGATGCTTGTGGTATCATAGATAAGTCTGTGGGTCTGTTCCACTTGAGCCATGAAAAGGTTCACCAATGGTGGTGCCAATTTGGAGCACATGGCAATTTATTGTTAGGAAAATGTACACTATTTTGCTGTATAGTTCTTATACCCTCAGTTAGGATTAAGAATGAACACACCTGTCACAACCTGAATGAACTGCAAAAAAAGTGTTCATTTGAGCAGGCACATGAATTGGAAACATGATTGCTGACTTTAGACTGACAGGACTTACCCATCCAGGACTTATCCAAAATATTGCCTAACCAAAATATATCTTTCTCTATAAGTAAAAATGAAACACTGTGCAAAATAATCTCTTGGAATACTGTGGGGCTGAAGAACAATTTTTAAGACCAGGTGTGGCACCATTTTCTTGAATTGTTTGATGTTATGTGCCTGCAAGAATCATAGGCTCTATCTGACCCCCATAAAGCCAGCTTTGCTAACTTTTCCTTGGTGGGCATATGCGGCCCATGTGGCGGCCCGAGTGGAGGGCTATTCATTTGGGTTGATATCCGACTTAATGCATCGATTAGGCAGATACATACCAAGCACAGAGACATAATGTGTTTAGAATTATTACTACCTTCAAGTTTCTTTATAGTGGTATTCAGTATGTACGAAATGGCTGCAGATTATGCCAGCAAGCTCAATAAAAGCCCAGTGTTGCCGTAGTAGATGTTTTAATAGAGGATTTGAACCTGCAGATGTTATATCTGCTCTCTCACTGGAGGAGAACATCTGCTGGAATATCCCAGAGCTCATATGCCGACCCTTTAAGCATGATACTCAAGTCTCACCTAACTGGCTATGCTATTCTACTCCATGGGCCTCAGAATCTGTAATGGTGGATTACTGGGTGATCCTTCAGAAAGGTGGTGGTACTCTAGTAATATAGATGACATCCTTTTGTCAGTAGTGGACTGGCATAATATGAAGTCATTATCAGTAGTAGAAAGGACTGGAAGTGATGATGACAATGTTTGCTTTACAGCAAGGTTTAACATTGTGTCTGTTAATAGTCCAAATAACAACCAGGATGCCCAGGTGGAATGCCTTGCAATACATGGAGAAGCATTGCCAGTGTGGACAATGAGGAAATTGCCCCAGACATATTCCGGACTATTTTACCAATGCTGGGATCTTGTTTTTGTAAGGAACCCCAACGTATGATATCCATGGAAATCTGTACCAAGATGTTGTCCTCTTTCTGTCAACATATATCTGTAAAACAACTAAAGCTACCAAGCAATTGCCATAAGGGGCACTTGGTTGGACAAGGAATGCCATTCAGCAAAGAGGGATCTCCTAAGGGCATTAAAAGCGAATGGAGGTAAATATGAAATAGCAAGATTGTGCCAATTACTGAATGATTTGATAATGCAAAAGAAGTTAGAGCATGGGTAAAAGAAACTGGAGGATCTGTAGCATGTTTCCACCTTACCCTGTGTCATGAACCATCTGACTCGTCCCTTCTGGACTTCCTAGTCTCTAACCCATAGAGGCTTAAACTCAGCAGGACATCCACCATGGCCACCGAACGCGGAACGTTGCGCCCCAGTTTCCGTGTCGCACGCATCACGTTCTATAAAGCAGACACGCCCCCGCGGCTCTGCGCATCTCAATGCTACTGTTTACTATGGTTGACGTGTGCTGCCGAAGTTCGCTCTCGTTAACTTCTTGTTCCTGGTCCCTGGTTCCATTGAACCCTCCACCTACCTCCTTTTCCGTGCCCTCCTTTTCATCCCGGATCTCTGCGTACACTCTGCCGAGTGTAAGCTTCGCTGTTTCCAGGAATTCCCGGACATTCTGAACGATCCAGGATTCGGATCGCGGAACAGACGCTGGAAGCCAAGGTCGTTCGCGCGGGCTTATATAAGACCCGTACCGTACGCAGGAAGACTCCATCAAAGAAAGAACACAAACAGGTGAGAAGGGGGGAAACCTGTGACAGATTGAGACGCCAACAAACCGACAGTGATACGGACATGGAGGCGGCTGTCCAAGACCTCATGCGCGGCATGCAGGAGTTAACAACAGAAGTTCAGAATCTCAAGGCCGAGAATGCCGCATTAAAACAGTTAGTCCTATCACGTGATTTCGCGACCAAAGAAAGTGTATTGCTGGGCTGAATAGTGGATAAATATGATGGCTCATCAAGAAACCTTCACGGATTCCTTGATTCGTGTTTAGTCCACTTTACTTTTAAGCCCTATTACTTCTCTACCCCCAGAGCAAAAGTGGGCTTTATGATTTCGCATCTTTCAGGGAATGCACTAACTTGGGCTACGCCCTTGGTTAACTCTGGAGATGCCCTCCTGGATGACTATGATGGTTTTGTACAAGCTTTTAAGGCCATGTTTGACCACCCAGAACAGGTTTACAGTGCCCAGGAGCGGCTACTGGACTTCCAACAAGGTTCCCAAGATATGCTGACCTATGTGACACGCTTTAAGCAACTGGCCAAGGACGCAGATTGGTCCCCGGAGGCCTGCTTTACCCTTTTTCGAAGAGGATTGAATGAGGAAATCAAAGATAAGCTAGCAAGGGTAGCTCGCCCAGGTTCCTTCCAGGCTCTGATGGATCTCTCCTTACAAATAGACTTCCGTATCCAGGAAAGGAAAGCGGAAAAGAGGAAGACTAAAATGACTTGCTAAAAAGGATCCATAGAACCTTCCTCTAAACCTGAGCCATTTTTTGCCTCCTCTACAGACCCAGAGCCTATGCAATTGAGGGCCTTCCGTGGACCCATATTCCCACAAGAAAGATTGTGATGGATCCACACTGGGTTGTGTATGTATTGTGCCTCAGACAAACATCTTGTGAGAGAATGTCCCTTGGCTCCCCCACGGCATTCGGGAAATGCCAGCTCCCGATCCTAGATGAGCGCGCTTTCGGGAGAGAGATGTTTGCGCCACATCGATTCCATCCTTGAACTCTCCTGGACAAAGCAATCTAGTGATCTTACAGGCCTTCCTATTGCCATCCAAGAAAGAAACCTACCCTATTCTGGCATTGGTGGATTGTGGGGCCATGGGGATATTTATAGATCAAGATTGGGTCACTACCAACCACATTCCATATGAAACATCATGCAGCCTGTAGAAGCTATCAATGGAAGACCCATCTCTTCAGGACCCATCACCTTACAAACCAAAGAGATCCAGCTCTCCATAAACCATCATCGAGAGAATATTAGATTTGACATCATAAAGTCTGCCCATTATCCAATGTTGCTGGGTGTGCCCTGGTTGCAGAAGCACAACCCATACATCAATTGGGCAGCAGGATCCTTGTTTCTTGGTTCTGAACATTGTATATCTCATTGTGTCACGGCTCGCTCCCTTCGTTCCCGTCCCCGCCACTTGGGGGCATGTTCTGGGGTTTATTCCTTACTGGACATTTCCTTCGAACCCTATGCTACAGTGCTCTGATGAATTGGGAGCGTTAAAACCATATTTTCCCAGTTACTTCCCTTCCGGATCCATTCCTGGTTTTTGGCAGCCAGCATGCTATTTATATCAAATGACTATGTTTCCCAGAATGCCTTGGCTCACTGTTTCACCTCCTGCTTCCCAGAATGCCTGGTTCACTGCTTCATCTCCTCCCTGGCATCCGGCATGCTATTTAAATCAAATGACTATGTTTCCCAGAATGCCTTGGCTCACTGCTTCACCTCCTGCTTCCCAGAATGCCTGGCTCACTGCATCATCTCCTCCCTTGCAGCACAACGTTGGGAGGAGGATAGGCAACACCTGTGGCTGCAGGTGCAGCAGGCGGCACGCCTGAGGGGTGTGCTCGTTAAGCAGCTTTAAAAGCCTCAGTTTGCTTCAGTCCGGCGCTGGTCATTGTAGCAGTGTTCCTGTTTTGACTAGTCCCTGTTTCCTGTACTTAGTTTCTGTGCCTTGTACCTAGTTCCAGTACCCTGTTCATAGATATTGAACCAAGTATCTATTTCCAGTTCCTTGTTCCTAGTTTCTGTGCCTTGTACCTAGTTCCAGTTCCTTGTTCATAGATATTGTGCCAAGTATCTAGTTCCAGTTCCTTGTTCCTAGTTCCATGCCTTGTACCTAGTTCCTGTTCCTAGCTTTGTGCCCAGTTACTAGTTCCTGTATCTTGTTCCTCTGTCCTGGATTTCGGATTTATGCGCTTATTTGATTTATGCTTTCTGAATTTCCCTTTCTGTCTTCCTCTGTCTGCAGACAGTCTTTCTCTGTACTTTACTATTTGATGCAGCCCAGTTTGCCAGTGTTTTCTGTCCCTTTATGCTGCCCTGGTTACTGAAAAGCATGATGTATTATTATTTACTTTCGTAGAATTAGTTACTGCCTTTTCTCCTTGGATTGGGTGGGAAAGGTTTCCTTTTGTGATATCATTTTCCCTGCTCCTGATCCAACTTATTGAGATTCCACTCCATGTTTTCCATTGCACTTCAGCATTCATTTTCCATTGATTATTAGGTGTGGGTTTGTTGTTACTAGTTCCAGAGTGTTCCCCTTTTAGTTTTCCTCACGATTTATCCATTGCACTTCTGCATTCATTTTCCATCGATTATTAGGTGTGGGTGTGTTGTTACAAGTTCCAGAGTGTTCCCCTTTTAGTTTTCCTCACGATTTATCCATTGCACTTCTGCATTCATTTTCCATTGATTATTAGGTGTGGGTTTGTTGTTACAAGTTCCAGAGTGTTCCCCTTTTAGTTTTCCTCACGATTTATTATCACTATTCAGACTTGCCTTTTACTAGGGCTTATGTATTTTGTTATCTTTAACCCTTTGCTTTTACAGCCTTCTGGGTCCCTGTTTGATCTACAGGGTTCGTGAATTCACTGACATTCAAGTGGTCTTTCCGGTCCTCGTGAGTACTGTTTATAATTGCCTTATTCAGTATTCTACAGATTGTCAGTTCACAGAATCTGTCCTTGCTTGCCCGCTACGTGGGTTTAGCGCTGTCAGTATCTGTAAGAGCATAGTGGGTAAAGAGTTTGCCGACTTTTCCTTTCAGCCATAAGGAGGTCCTAAGTGTTTACCCCACATCCCTTTTCCTAGATTGGTAATACTGTTTTACCTTATTGACGTTCCTGGGTTTTACATATATACACAAGACTTGGGTATTATATACACGTTGTTAGATTCATAGTTGTTCACAGTGCAACTGTGTGCATTTTCCCTTTTGCCATAGTATGCCTTCTTCCTTTCTTAACACATTGTCTATCCATGGATTCCTCACCATCCTCCCCAGAAGATGCGCCCACAAAACAGCAACGCCCATTCACAGTCTCAAATATTATTCAGGTTCTTCTGGCCTATCAGGATTACACGGATGTGTTTTCAACTGCTATCGTTCAGTCTCTACCCCCTCACAGACCTGAAGACTGTGCTATAGATACTAAGCCTTCAGCAGTAATCCCCTTTGGAAGGATGTTTATACTATCCGAGCCAGAGAAAAAGGCCCTACAAGAATATTTAGAAACCAACCTAGAAAATGGCACCATACGACCCTCCAAATCTCCAGCAGGAGCTTTGTTGTTCTTTGTTCCCAAAAAAGATACCAAGGAGCTTAGGCCCTGTCTTGATTATAGTGGTCTAAACCAATGTACTCTCAAGGACCGTTATCCGTTACCCTTAACCTCGGATATCCTGGAAGCGGTGAGAGGAGAGGTAGTCTTCACGAAATTGGATCTCAGAGGTGCCTATCATCTAATCCGTATAAAGGAGGGTGACGAATGGAAAACAGCCTTTAGAATACCCTTTGAACATTTTGAATATCTGGTTATGCCCTTTGGATTCGCCAGTGCCCGGCGGTCTTCCAACGTTTCATGGACCGAGTGTTTTCCGGTATGCTGTTTCTCTCAGTCATAGTTTACCTGGATGATATTCAAATATACTCCAAGGACCATCTCAAGCATTAAGAGCATGTTAAGGCAGTCCTACAGCGGTTATGTGAACATAAACTCCTGGCTAAACCCGAGAAATTCCTTTTCCATGTCTCTACTGTTCATTATCTAGGATTCGTCCTCAGTCCTGAAGGAATCAGAATGGACGACTCAAAGGTAAAAGCCATACTATCCTGGCCAGTCCCAACCACTGTGAAACAGATTCAATCCTTCCTGGGGCTTGCCAACTTTTACCGGAAATTCATACCGTCCTTCTCGGAGATAGTTCAACCAATCATTACACTGTTGAAGAAAGATACTCCCCTTCTCTGGTCAGCAGCCCAAGATGAAGCCTTCCAACGACTGAAATCGGAGTTTACACAAGCCCCCATCTTGGCTCAACCAGACATCGATCGACCTTTCATAGTGGAGACGGATGCCTCTAACTACGCCATTGGAGCAGTTCTCAAGCAGGAACTCGAGGACAAATTAGAACACCCCATCGCTTATCTCTAGCGAACCTTAACTCCCAGCAAGACTCATTATTCTGTCCTAGAAAAGGAACTGTTAGCCATCAGTCAAGCCTTTACAGAGTGGCATCATCTACTTTTGGGGGCAAAACATCCTGTTCAGGTCCGTACAAACCATCAGAATCTTCAAGTGCTACAATCCCTGGAATGTAGGAATAGTCGTCAAGCCCGCTGGGCCTTCTTCTTTGCACAGTATCAGTTCCAAATACAACATGTTCCTGGAACTCACAACATAATTGCTGATGCCTTATCCCGACGTCCCGACAATGAAACTCTTGAAGATCGATCCTTTCCCAAGATGTTTCCTCACACAATTTTTGTAGCCCAAGCAATCAGCCTCCTGGAAGACATTCGAATTCAAACCCAGTCCTCCGAGGTCTGGAAGGAATTTACTGGAAAGAATCGATGGAATCTCAGAACAAAGGATGGATATCTGTTTAAAGGCAATGACCTGGTATTCCCACACAAAGACTGTGACAAAGGATCATGAACCTCTGCCACGATACCCTCCATTCAGGACATCTTGGCATCTTCAATACTCTCCGTTTGATACAAAGACAGTTTTGATGGCCTAAAATGAGAGTAGATGTCCAACGCTATATCCAAACCTGTTCAATCTGCAATCAAAACAAGCATGACAACAAGAGACCGGCGGGCCTCCTACTCCAACCAACACTACCAAAAAGGCCCTGGGAATTCAATGCTACAGATTTTTATTGTAGAGTTGCCACCTTCCAAGGGATACACCACTATCATGGTTACCATTGACTTGTTCACTCATATGGCTCATTTTACGCCCTTATACAAACTACCATCTTCCTCAGAACTTGCTGGAATCTTCCTGGAACACATATTCCAACTTCACAAACTCCCTTCCAAAATCATATCAGACAGGGGACCCCAATACATATCTCAATTTTTGAAACACCTATGCGGTATACTAGGAATCCAACGGGCCCTCTCCTCTGGTTATCATGCCCAGACCAATGGAGCTACTGAACGTGTGAACCAAACCCTGGAGCAATATCTTCGCTGTTTCACCACCAAGGTCCAGGACGATTGGTCACTTTTGATACCTGTGGCTGAATTCGCCTATAACAATTCGGATCACTCGGCTATCAAAACTAGCCCTTTTTTCTGTAAAAGGGGTTCCATCCTTGCTTCCACATCCTACACCAGTCCCTACACTCGACTCCTGGATTGAAAACCTCATCAACGTGCACAATTAAGCCAAGGAACACCTTGAAAAGGCCTGAGCTACTACCAAGCTCTATGCAGACTCCAAAAGAAGACCAGGGCCCTCCTATGCAGTAGGTGATAATGTCTGGCTATCCTCAAAACTACTGCCCGACATTTACGACCGAATAAGTTGGCCCCCCGGTACTATGGTCCCTTCTCCATAAAGAAAATGATTAACCCAGTGGCCTTCCGACTCAAACTACCAGACTCCTGGAAGAGAGTCCACCCAGTGTTTCATACATCTCTACTGAAACCATACGTCCAGTCCACCCGGACTGCTCCAAGGTCTACACCAGTGATCTTCAATGACCAGCAGGAATACGAAGTGTCCAGAATATGTAATTCCAGGTACAGACGTGGTCTGATGCAATATCTGGTTGAATGGAAGGGGTACCCTCCCAGTGAACGCACCTGGGAACCATTCACAAACCTTAATGCCCCCAGATTACTCAAAAGGTACCACCTTATAAACCCCGGCAAACCCGGAGGAACAGGCCTTCGGAGGAGGCATGCTGTCATGAACCATCGGACTCGTCCCTTCTGGACTTCCTGGTCCCTGACCCATAGAGGCTTACACTCAGCAGTACATCCAACATGGCCACCGAATGCGAAACGCTGTGCACCAGTTTCCGTGTCACACGCCTCACGTTCTATAAAGCGGTCACGCCACCGCGGCTCTGCGCATCTCAACGCTACTGTTTACTGTGGTTGACGCGTGCTGCGAAGTTCGCTCTCGTTAACTTCTTGTTACTGGTCCCTGGTTCCATTGAACCCTCCACCTACCTCCTTTCCCTTGCCCTCCTTTTCATTGAGGATCTCCGCGTACACTCTGCCAAGTGTAAGCTTCGCTGTTTCCAGGAATTCTCGGACATTGCGAACGATCCAGGATTCAGATTGCGGAACACACGCTGGAAGCCGAGGACATTCGCGCTGGTTTATATAAGACCTATACCGTATGCAGGAAGACTCCATCGAAGAAAGAACACAAACAGGAGAGAAGGGGGCTAACCTGTGACACCCTGATAGAAAGCTACACCCTCAAAAGAATAGTCCACCTTGATGATCAACCATTTTCAACAGTTGCAAAAAAGCTTTGTGTCCTCTTTCCATGTTCACACCAGAGTCCAGCCTTCTACCAAGCCCTAGTGTAACATATGCCACTGTGAATAATCCTTGGATATCGTCACTTCTCCACGAGGAGGAGCACTTTCCCCTGAGGCCAAGGAGGTGAGGTGCTTCCCGATAGTCCCTCTGGGGGTGGCACTCAGCAGGAGGATCTCCTGGGGCTCCCCCACTATGGGATTAGGCACAACTATCCAGGGAAAACGTGGTATACTTCCCCCAATCCCTCTCACCTGACCCTCTTTTACCTTGCTATCTCATGTACATGTGCCATGTACATAGTAGTAATAATAATGGGACGATGAAGAACATAGTCGACCCAAGAGAGATTTATGGTAAAAATACTTGGACTAAGAAAACACTATAGAACAGTATAGTGTTTCAGGAGTCTGACTGGCCAAAGCCAATCAAAAATAGAAGAGGGTAAAACCAAGCACAGAGAGAGACCCGCGCTGGAGGAACCGCAAGTGCAGACGCTGACCGGAGCGGATAAGCTACACTGTTGGTAGCCGGAACCCAGGAGAACTTCATAAGGGGTTCCAAATCGGTCCAGCGAAGTAGGACAGACCAGTGAATGGGGAAGCACCGCTTATAGGAGAAACCAGCTGAGGAAGGGTGCTGCCGAGCGAAGCCACACAGTCATATAGGGGCAGAACTGCAGTGAGCCACAGGAAACCGCAGAGAGCACAGAGAAGCACACCGGCAAACACAAGGCCAACCGGAGAGGACCCGCAAACACCCTAAAGGTACCTGGGTGATTGGGACAGTTGGTGGGGCTGCAAAAGAGAGAGAAGCACAGGTCTAGGACCCGCACCCAATTGAGAATAGCATCCCAAATCCTCTTCTTCTGGACAGTACCTGGCAGAGGGGTGAGCAAGGCTGACCAGAGCAATCGGAGAGAGAGGTACGGGTCTGAGACCTGCACTCAGTTGAGAAGAGCATCACAAAGCCTCTTATTCGGCACACCACCCAGCAGGAAAGTGAACCAGGTCTGCCAAAGGAAAGCAGCAGAATCCTATGGTTTTGGCACCCACAATAAAGGCCAGTAATACAAGGTGAAAGGAACACCAGGGAAAGAGAAGCATTCTCCCTGGTGGAGTAGAACTGTGAGAATACAGTACTGTGAGAAACCTGAAGGTGTCTCCCTGGCTATTCCCCGGGGATCTGTCATCCAGGTGGCCAGGGCACTGCAATCACTATTGGATCCAGTTCCTGGGGGTGGACCAGTGAAGGAGGCTCACCTGGATGGAAGGTCCTTGGGGAGTCGGAGTGGACACCGACGGGTGAGACGGGGTATCCCTCTTCTTCCAATACCTTTTCCCCATCCTACCACGTAGGACACACGAAAACACTGCCCTCCACCCCCTTTCCAACAAAACACTTTCACACAACACAAAAGACAGCGGACTAACACCAGAGCCGTTTACCTGACATGTCACAATACAAGGGTCAGGCAAAGTCAGGCAATTGACCAGAATCACACACACCTGACGGTCCTTCCCCTTCACCACAGGGAAAAAAGGTGCAGCTCGAAAGCATACTATGAGCAAGGCAGACTGCACGACAAGATAGTTATATGGACCCAGAAGTTCAAGAGAAGGATAAACGCGGCAGAAACCGAGAGAGTGACAAGGAGTGAAGGGACCTTGACCTTTCCGTCCCAGACCCGCAAAGCCTTCATAGGAGGAAATGTAAGACCACGAATAATAGCCCAAGTGTGTTGCAGCAGATGTCAACGGTACATGGAGCGTGCCTACACTTAAAAGCTGGAGCGAGGGCAACTCCTGCTACCGTGGTACTGGCCTTGACTCCAGATACAAAGAAAGCCAAAGCGTGAGTCGAGGAGTGAAACGACAAAGAAGCCGAACTGTGTTGAATGAAAGTCGCCAGTGGCATAGTTAAAGAAAGTTCAAAGAACTGTAAAATTGTTAAGGGGAAACATGCTGCAGAGGAGACTGGCACCAAGTAGGTGCTGACTCGAGAAACTCTGGTTAATCCCGTCTTGATTGAAACTACTGATACAAGAAGGCCGTAGGAGAGCTGCCGAGATAGGTCAAAGTGGTCATACAGGAGGTCTAGCAAAATCCCTGTACAATTGAAAGTCTTTGACCGACAAACTGTTAAGAAAGCAAGGAAAGTGAATCCTGTATCAAGAAGAGAAAACCTGTGAAAAGTAAAAGCAAATCCCGCTAAAATGAAATGTGGAGTGGAAAGAGTGAACCAGAAGGAGGGATGCCGATCACGAGGGGCAACATCTAAAGTCCCAAGAAACAGTGTGTTGACAAAGGGGAATCCGGCAGAGGGATTTCCATGAGAACTGTTTAAAAAGACATTAAGATTCGCAATGGAAATGAAAGACATATTGAACCCGGTGGAGAGAAGCTGAGAATCGAGAGTGGTCTGCGCCCGGAAGAGGGGGACCCAGGGGTGATGAAACCTCATCCAAAATACAAGTTGAGAAGAAATTTAATTTGTTATTTTTCCGATCCTAGAAGCCAGGTGAAATCTAAAGGCCCAGGGTACAGCTAGTTGACAGGAGTGAACCCGGCAGAGGGTTGTCCACAGTGAACTGTATAGTAAATGTTGGCAAGAGTGAACCTGGCAGAGGGATGCTCATGGAAAGGGGCGAAGTCTGAAGAATTGTTTAAAAAGATATTAAGATTCGTGAATACAAGAAAAGCCATAGTGAACCCAAAGGAAGGAGGCTGACGTATGAAAGGGGTTCGAGCCCGAAAGAGTGAGATCTAGGGGTGGAAAAGTCATCACCCAAACTTCAATGAGAAAGGAACTGTTCATTTGTTTTGATGAATACAATGTTGAGAGGTCTGTGCTCAGAAGAGGAGGATCCAGGGGTGAAGCCATCACCCAATGTATATGTAGACCAGAACTGTTTGTTTGTTTGTTGAATACATCAGGCCCTCGAAGGCAAGAGACTTTTATTGAAAGAGACTTACCCATCGAAGAACATGATAGCTTGTACAGAGCTGTCGGCTCATGATGGGAAAGCGTGAGTGTGTGCTGTGCTCAGGAGGTCCACCTTATCCCATGCTCAAAACACGGGCGAGGAAGACCCCTGGCAATAATATCATGACATATTATTTGTGAACACTTCTTTCTTTTGAAAACCTTAATCCCACACTCTTTCTATATTTAGTTGTAAGGATTTGTCAATAGTTTTTTTAAACATTTATTTTGACAAGATGCCACAAGGGCTGTCTTATTTTCATTTGATGGTCGAAGCTTGCTCCCATTTTAGATTTAGGTTTAGATTAGGCATTTTTCCAACCTGCATACAGTTTAATAAACACCCTTGAACTGTGATCACTTGTGTCTGTCTTTAATGTTGCCACCATTAGTTCCTTACAGTACCATGAGAAGGCAGACATTTCTTGGTATACCAAAGTCAGGGGAAGGGAGTTATTCCCCCTGGCATTGCAAATTGTCTCAGAGAGTTTGAGAAGTGCCTGGGGAAGGGAGACAATCCCCCAGCCTTCGTGAACTGTGATAATGAGCCTGAGAAGAGCCTGGGGGAGGGAGCCATTCCTCCAGCCTTCATCCTGAGAAGGGCCCGTGGAAGGGAGTCATTCCCCCATGTGAGGTTGGCCTCATGGAAGGAGAAACAGACAACCGATTCAATATGTAAGAATAGGCTTCTATTAATAAAACGGTCAGGATGGTGTAAAGCCTAACTTGCCCTATGCTAAGGTGGGATTCCCTACCTAAAGAAAAAAAACTAAGGATAGTCTGTGTCAGTATGTTCAACTGAAAGGTCTGTCTGTGTCCAAAACCTATGCTTGCCCTCACAACTAAGACAAAACAATGTGTAGGGATATCATCCATAAACTAAATAGTGTTGCAAAAGTAATGTTCTGAGATATTTCCAGCTTAGGCTTACTCTTCAGCCTCTTTTCCCCAAATATGAACAAGTTCAGCAGAGTGGTCAAGTGAATTCAAAGTCATAAGGTTTCACACCTTTGTAAATGTCAGGATGCCATTCCCAAATTAAATATAGTTCCAGGGCAGGAAGTCTCTGGATTCCCTTCCCCAAGTTCAATAGCAAAAGATGTTGCAAAAAGAAGCATCTTGAAGCTTTATCTTTAAACTGAGTTTCAACAGTTCTCAACAGCTCAGGGTTCCCTTCCCCAAGTCCCATATGCACCAAGGGTAGTTTTCCTTTTCACACAATAGCAGATTTCCTTGTTAGCATATAGGGTTCTCTAGTCTTGGCATAGTTGTTAGACTGCACAGTCCACCCATTACAGGTCACGCAACCAGGAACCTTGAATTCTCTTCCAGCACTTCATTACTCAACATATGCAAGTTCTCATTGTGTAGTTCAATTTTCAATAAACCATTCAGTATTCAAGATTAGCAGTCTTGCTATTTCATTCCGTTCAATATTCAATATTAGCAGTTTGCTGTTTTATTTAGTTTAGTAGTCAATATTCGCAGTTTGCTTATTTTCATTCAGTTCAGTATTCAATATTAGCAGACTGCTCATTTTCATTCAGTTCGATATTCAATGTTAGCAGTTTGCTCATACTTCATCTCTTGCGTGGACCCCCTTTTGCTAAATGCTGTTTTGCTCACAATTTGCAGCTTTTCATAGCTCCCCTGTTAGCGTTATTTCGGGGGCCGGCAGAGCCACACCTGTGGCCCATGGACCTCCCGCTCATGGAAGGCCCTAACTCCTTCCCTTGTCCCAAAGAAGTCGAGGTCCACACAAGGAACAAGAGTTACTGCTGTTTATTATAGTAAACGAACAGGGATCATATACATGGAGTACTCCAGGCACAACTCGCTGCATTCTGGCTCGCAGGCCAGTTTTGTAGGCAAGTGATGTCACTGTCTGCGTCACTCAGCAAGTTCAGACCCCAAACCTAATGCCACACAGGAATGGCTCCCTGAATGGTAGGTCTATTATAGAAACATGTAGTGTGCAATGTTAGTGGAGGCCGCTGGGTCAAGTGGTATGCTTGGGTCATCACTGAAAATTGCTACTCCGAAAATGTAATATTGGCAAACCTTGTAATGGCTAGATATCCCAGGGTCCTTATTGGTCAGGCCACGGGCCCCCAAGCCTGGGACAAACTCTATTCCCAGCCCGCAAGACACCTGGCCATGTATAATGTGTATCAGCAATGTGTGACTATGTGACAGCAAGTAACAATGGTGTGTGTATACTACTGCCATGAAAGCGTTCCAGTCCAATTGTATAACGTTGCTGATATGTTGCGATTTGTTGCAAGCTCGGTCTTAGGTGTGGGAATGCTGTGCTTTCCCAGCCGGTGGGTCTTGGCATCACATTAGCTTCGGCCGTGTCACGTGTGAGGCAACCGAGTGTGAGACTGAATTACTTCGATTTGTTTTGTATTTTGCATGGATGTGTCCCTGCTGCGGCCCGTATCATCTTGGTTTGGTGTGTGTAGAATGTTGTTTGCAACATCATGGACTTGGCTGCCCTTGCTTCTGCCACGGCTATTCTGCTTGCACAGAATCTTACTGCTAGAAATTTCTGTGAGCCGATCCCGGCTTGCTGGATTTTCCTATGGCCTACTCTGACTCTGACTATGTATTCTGCATAATGTCTATAGGGTAAGATGTGTCATGGTCGGTCAGGTCCCTCGAGTGCTCCTGTCCTTCCATAGGGTTAGTAGCAAGTAGCACCTGCAAGCATGTACACAGGCTCTTCTGGCATCTTGCGTTTTTGCGTTGCTATATCGGTCTAAGTGGCAAAATAACAAACGTGTAGACAGTATGTATGTAATACTGTCCTCTATCTCATAGAACGGTACGCATGTATTCTTCGTGTAGGTTGGTGTGTGAATGTCCCGAATGTGCAGAGTGCACGTGTGCTTCCTGTCTAAAGTAGCTATGTCGTCATGACATCTCTAACGACTTGCAGTGTGGCTTTGTGGTATTGTTAGTCGATTCAGTCCTTGTAGTCGTCTCCAGATCGGCCTTGTCTCTCCTCGCTCACTTTGGGTAGGGTTTGTACCACCGCTGGGTTGTATGGTCAGCTGGCTGGGTATCTTTCATAGTGCGTGCTCATGATGGGAGCAGTGGGAATCGGTGCAAACTTATACGATCGGTGGTTGTTTTGTCGTGGATGCTTCTTCCAGTTGGGGGTCCATCAGGAGGGAAGGTATATTCCGTTTTTCTCTCTTCACCCCTTTTTATAAAAGGCTTTCTTTCTTCATAAAGAGTCTTTCGAGAACATATCTCTTGATACACAACCACCATATTGTTCGGGGATTGTAAACGTGTATTTCCTCACAAGCAATTTTTCTGCTACATTTTATTTACCTGTGCCTTTCACATACCGGGTTTCCCATTATCTGAAACCCACCGGTTGTGTTCTTGGCTTTCAGCTGGATTCTGCTGACATGTCTTTTTCCTCCAAGGTCAGGGCCTCGCCAGCGGACCCTCAAACACTCTTGGGCTCCCTTCTCAGCCCAGGGGAACAAGCATGTCTTCCTAATTACTTCATAAGAGATCGGCACGTCTCCTGACTCCCTGTTCTGGACTTCTCCAGCTCCCTGGAGAAACGACTCCCTCGACACACTTCCTTTCGCTGCCTCCGTGTCTTGGAGTCTCGTTCTCACTGGCTGGTCCTGGGCAACTTTGGCGTCTCAGCTGCTCTCCCAAATCGCTCCTCTTTCTTAAGGTTACTGCTCTTTTTGTACTTTCCTGAGACTCTAATAGGTTGCTCGTGGGCATACTTAGTTTTAAGTACCTGACTTTGTCTGAACCTATTAGTGGGGCATGTCTGTTCAGTATACTGGTGAGCCTCTTTAGTCATCTTATTCATCCCAGTACCAAAGTGGTGAGAGTAAGTGGTGTTCATTACTCTCAGTTGCTTCTTCCTCATCTCAGTACTAGAGTGGGGAGAGTGTAAAGTGTTCATTACTCTCGGTTGTTTCTTCCCTGTCTCAGTACTGTCAGGTACCCCAAGAGAGGATAAAGGGGGAACTGATCTACAGTAGACCATAAAGGATGGGGAGGGTTAAACTCATTGTCACTAGGATAAGTGAGATACTATGTCTCATCAAAAGGTACCCCATTTCCAATTTTTTCCTCCTTTTTCTAGTATGTCTGGGTTGATAATATCTCCTGTTCTTCCGGGGGATTAGGGGAAATGGGGAACAATATCCCATAACCACCTCTGGGATAGCGGTTCCTTCCTGATAGGAGAATGTGGAATACTGCATCTCAGCTAAGTGCATCCCACTTTCAACCCCCAAGGACCCTCCACCGAGGTGATCCTCCCTCACTCGCCCACCCCAAGGGTTGGGATCCAAACCCAATGGCCCTTACCTAGCCACCTGCCTAGAGGATCCAAGGGGAGTAGATGTGAGGATGCCTTCAGGTGTCTCACACCCCTCCTTTGTGAACTGTGTGAAAGAACCTGGGAAGAGAGAAATTCCCCCTACTACGGCGAAACTGCAAACCAAGAGAGATCAGGGGAAGGAAGTCATACCCCCTGGTGTTGTGTACCGTGAAGTAAAGCCGAGGGGAGACCCTGGCAAGGGAGTCATTCCCCTGGCACTGTGAAGGTACTGAGAACAAGATACCTGGAGAAGGGAGACATTCTCCAGAAATCCAATAGTGAAGAATACTGTCAGCAATAAGGAATGATTTTTGAGTTGGAACTTTACCTTTTGAGTTTGAACTGAGAACTTTACAACATCATAAACTGGAACTTTGTTTTGTTTATTGGAAAGGAACTGAGATTTGGGGAAGGAGGCCATTCTCTCAGGCAAATTTCCCACCTGCCAATTGGAACTAAGATCCATTTTCCAGAAGAGGAGAGCCATTCTTCTCAACCAAGAAGATCCACTACCTCTTTAGTTACAAGCGCGAGGGAGAGAAGTAGGCATTCTGACACACAACAGTGGACTATTTTCATTTACTTGGACATTCTGACATACTCCTTAGTTCATTAGTTGAGGCAGGGAACCACCTCCTAGATTTATGGAGGGATAGTTTCCCTCTTTATTCTGATTAAATAAAGGTTTTTGCCAACAGTCATGCCACCTCTGTGTCAGTTTCCTTCTGCACCCTTACACCACAGACACCAGGTGAATCTATCAGCTACAATGCAGGACCAGGTACCCATGCAATCCTGCCAGTACAGACGTCCGCAGCTGCTTTGAAGGTCCCCAAGTGCCTGGGCATCATGCAGGTTCTAATGTCCCTGAGCACCACACTGATGCTGATTGCCCCAGCAAGTAAGCTTTCAACATCAGCTCAGGTGTCTTTCAAATGAGTACTTAATTGATTCACAACAGACTTAGTCGCTGTGTTACGACCTTATGTTCCATCAGAGTGGATTCTTGAGAATGTAGTTAAATAACATTAAGAACAGACTGTGACCTAGTTCATTATTGTCAGTATTGTCTTCCCAAATCAAAATGTTCTCTTTCAATCAAATGTGAAAGGAAATAAAAAATTCCTAGTTATTTACTCCTCCATAGTCTGCATTATGACGTGAATGACTCAAAATCACACAGCGGTCACCTGCCTATTTATGAGTTAAAGCAGTATTTACCTCATGCGGTATTACAGGAAGAGCGCATGCAGTAAATACTGCATGACTATGAGGTAGAATTAAGCACTTGAATCCAGGATATTTCTACCACCACCCGATGGGTGGAGGTAAAAATGTGTCTGCACCCTGCACAAGTATGTTAAAAAGTTGTTTTCCTTAAAGAACATACATATGCTGAGATTCTCCATGTGCAGTTAAAATCTGGACATCCTAGAAGTCCACATTCTGAGCCCCTTTCTTGCATAATGTACAGGAGGATCGATAATGACCCTCCTCTGCATTTTTCTTTCTGGAACTGCAACGGTCCTGTATGCATTTCCTTCTCACAAACAGGGATGGAAATGCATTTGTATTTTATTTTACAAACCTGACGCAGTATTTCAGGAATACTGCATGCAGTAGTTCTGAAATACCACATGTTTGTTAGGAGTTGCCCAGCCAAGGGTCAATACATTTATAATGCTGTTTAAATCCTTCGATGTCTGCATGCATGAACTGTAATTACCACATGTGGCAATCCATGGCGGAATACCTTTAACTCAGAACGAGGCCTATTGTGTCCAGTGCGAACACTGCCGTGAGATACGAATTGAGTGCCATTGAAGGTTAGAAAGCTCGTTGCAGGGGAGGAAATAAATCAGTATTGCAAGCATTGCATCAAAAGTAACACGATTTTACTGATCAGCACAGCAATTGTTTTTGATGTCGCTTTTAGTACCCCCTTTTAAAATAAATCACAAAGGAATACACAGTACTCCTGAATGGAATTTAAAAGGAAATTAATAGTCATGTTATTGACCACAGAGCCTGGCCTTTTGTACGTTCCAGGTTCCAATGGATTTACTTTCACAATGCCTTGAGAATCCGCCACCGAGGTAGCACTTAGGAATGCTAATAGGAAGAGGAAACGTGCATAATTCATTACTTTACATTCATTATAAAGTGTTCCTGGATACTACAGTGAGAGGGTGAGCGAGACAGACAGAATCAAATACATAATAACAGGCAATGGCTCCTGTTAATGAAGATTACCCCTGCTAACTGCGCAGGGAGTACTAATTCTATTAAAGACTAGGAGGCGAGCATTATGCTTCAACTTCTTTATTTACTACCCTTCAGCAGTTTCAACTAACTACATCAACCAACAACAAAGAAATGTCCATATGACTTTCACTTTAAACTACAAATCCCAAAGTCTCTGTAGTCCTTCTCTCTCCAGCTCAGCTATGACCACATCCTGTCCCTGAGCTCCTCCTCTCTTTTACATGCTCTGAATGTTCTGTAACCAAAACTTTCTCTTCCCGCCAACTGAGCAGGGACTTCTTGAACTCCAACATATTAACTTCACAATGGCTGAACTCTCGCCTTTCTTTCTAGTCCATTCCCTCAATTGTTCTTCTGCTCTTCCCCTAGGGAAAACATAAACATAATACCAGGGTGGAAACTAGTTTGTCATCATATCCTTACACAATTACATACCATATGATTATCAAACAGTCGTGGGTGGGAACTAATGCTCGCCTCCTATTCTTTAATAGAATTAATACTCCCTGCGCAGTTATCAGGGATAATCTTTATTCTATGACAAGACTGGAGGTGAGCATTATGCTTGTTCAAAGCTGTCCCAACACTGCACTCGCTATACTCTCAGTCGGTTTAAAATAAAATTCTCTGAAGGTACGATCACTCGCCCAGTCTGCTGCTGCCATAATATTGTGCAATGGAACCCCTCTCTTATATGCTTTGAACGCCATGGCCCCTCTCACTGAATGCGCACCATACTGCTGCAAATCAATACCTGCCGCTAGCATTACTTCTCTGACCCATCTCGCTATGGTAGCTGTCTTCACCCCCTGAAAAGGCTTCCTGTGCGCTATTAGCAACTGCTTTGTACTCATTGCTCTATTCTCTGCTGTCCTGGCTTCGTATTCTTTGATGCAACTAGCTACGCACCATTTGGTATTATTTGGAAAATAGGGATAGTGCACTGTAGAAGTGCTCGATTTAGTCCTCTGTACCACCACAAAGGTCACCCCTTCTGGTCCAAATGTCCTTCTATCAATCTCTAATGCTTTAACATCCGATACTCTCTTACAGGATATGAGACATAACAGCATCGCTAGTTTGCCCGACAGCTGCTTGAGAGACAAATATCTATTACTCGTCCAGCTCTCTAATAATCTCAATACTCTCGTCACGTCCCATAATACTGTATATTTGGCAACCGGTGGCGCTTTAAACTTGGCCCCTCTAATGAGCCTACAAACTGCTGGGTGTTCACCCGCTGGCACACCTTCAATCGGTACGTGACCTGCGGAAATCGCTGATCTGTACACTCCTATAGTGCGAAACGCTTTCCCATCTTGCAGCAGCTGCGCTAGAAAATTTAATATAGCTACTACAGGTGCAGAAATGGGATGAAAACCTCTCCCTCTACACCAATTCGTTCACCTGGCCCAAGCCGCGTCGTAGCTCCTCCTAGTTGATGGAGCCCAGGATTCAGCAATAAGTTCTGCCGCCTGCATCGAAATGCCTTCCGGTTCCCATCATCTCCTGATATCCTGCACGCGATGAGTGGGAGTGTCCCTCTCACTCTCAGAGGATGACACTGTCCAGCTGGGTCCGTGAGCAGTCGCTCTCCTTCCGGGAGGACTCTCGGCAGATCTATCAAGCGTTCTATCAGCTTTGGGAACCACACCTGAGCTTTTCACAAAGGTGCTACTAGTACTAGCTCTGCTCTCTCCCCCCGACACTTCGCCAGCACCCTGCTCAGCATCATGAACGGAGGGAATGCATAATGTATGCCGCCTGCCCAATCCTGCAGGAACGCGTCTGTACCTTTTGCGTCTGGATCTAGCCTCCAGCTGAAATAGCTGGGTATCTGCGCGTTGAGGCGAGACGCAAACAGGTCTGTGTGTAATGGACCCCATTTCTGATCCAGAATCTGAAATACTGCTGGATCCAGCCTCCAATCGCTGGAGTCCGTGAGGTATCGAGAGTTCCAATCTGCTATTACATTCAGTGCCCCGGGTAAGTACTCTGCTGTCACTGATGTCCCTGTTCTCAGGCAGTAATGCCAGAAGTCCTTCGCTAGCTCGGCTAGCATCTTGGACTTCGTTCCTCCTAAGTGGTTTATGTAACGTACTGCCGAAATGTTGTCCATCTTTAGCAGGACACAAGACTTAACTTTGTCTCTCGTGAATGTCTTTATCACGAAGGAACTTGCTAGAAGCTCTAAGCAGTTTATGTACAGACTCAGCTCCTCTCTGCTCCATTTCCCTCCGGTTTGCAATTCTTCGCATCGAGCTCCCCATCCTAGACGACTGGCGTCCGACTCTATCACGAGGTCCGACCGGTCTCCGAATATGGCACGCTCATTCCAGGCATCCATATTCTGCAACCACCATTCCAGTTCCGCGATAGATTCCTGATCTAGCGGTATCGATTGATGATATCTCAACCCTTGTTGCAGGTGTCTGATCTTCAACCTTAGTAAGGCTCGATAATGTAAGGGACCTGGAAAAATGGCTTGTATGGAGGCTGCTAAGAGGCCCACTATTCTCGCTAGAACTCTCAGAGAAATCACATTCTACCCCAAGCATGCTCTGATCTCCCTTTTGATATCTCGTGTCTTCCTTGCTGGTAGCTCCAGGGTGGCTTTCCTTGTATCCAGGACGAAGCCGAGGAAATCCAACCTCTGCACTGGCTTTGTATCTGACTTCTCCGTGTTTACTAGAAATCCCAGAGACTGCAACAGGTCTAATAACCACTTCGTCTGACACCCCAGCGTCTCCCGATCTTCTGCAAGAAGCAACATATCGTCCAAGTATATAATCAGCCGGATCCCTTTCTCTCGGATGGTTGCGGCTACTGGTTTCATCAATTTCGTGAATGCCCAAGGTGCAGACGCAAGCCGGAATGGCATTGTCCTGAATTGCCAGAATTATCCCTTCCAGCGAAAAGCCAGGAATCTCCTGAAATGCACTTGTACTGGTACCGTAAGGCAGGCATCTTTCAGATCTAACCTGGTCAGCCAGTCTCCCTCTCTCAGGGAGTCTCTGAGCTGATGGATCCCTTCCATCTTGAAATGATGGTCCATCCGTTCAACTCCTTCAAATTTATTACTGGGCGTACCTTCTCCTTCCTGTGAATGAGAAACATGTTGCTGACGAAACTCAGGGCCCCGGGGCACCTTTCTATGGCTCTTTTCTTTGCTAAATGCTCTAATTCGGTATTGAGGGCCGCTAGCTCTGCTTTCACTAGACGCGGGCGTTGGGGTAATCTGGTCTGCACTGGCTCTTGAATAAAGTCTAGCTGCAGACCTCTGACGGTTTGCAAAATCCAGGCATCACTGGAAAGTGCGCGCCAGTTTTCCCAGAACATACTTGTCCTCCCTCCCACTGGAAGGTAGGTTATTGCTCTTACTTGGTGTAAACCCCTGGCCTCGTCCGAAACCTCTTCCTCGTCGCCCTCTGGTATTGCGACCTCTGGCTGGGAAGAATGTGTCTTGCTGCCTGTTCTCCCAGTACTGGGCTCTGTGATTCGGGCGTCTTCTACCTCCTTGTTGGCGACCTGTCGAGCGACCCCTGTAACGACCGGTCCCGGCAAAAACTCTTTGTGGGAAGATCTTACGTATGGATGCTTGCGCTTTCTCCAGCGAAGTGTATGTGCCTACTAAGCTGCCAATTTCCTTCCCAAAAGTCTCACCAAATAAGAGGCCTTGGGCTGCCTCACCGGCCACGTAGGATACTAGGTCACTGAGCTTCGAGTCTATCTTCAGAAGCAGCCCCCTTCGTCTTTCGGAGTCTATAGCGCAATTCGCGTTCCCTAGGAGGCAAACCGCCCTTTGCGCCCATCCAGCTAGGGCCTCCGGGTCCACCTCTTCGCCTGTGTCCCTCGCCCTTTCTGCCAAGTCCATGATCTTAGCGAGAGGACCGGCTAAATCCAGGACCTTCTTCTGGCAACTCTTCCATGACCTATCTATCCCTTTACGGGGGTCCTTATTGGTCTTTGAGACAAAGGTGAGCATCTTAGGGTCCAATTCGGGGGCTTCTGCCACCTTTCCCGGCAAGTCTGGTCGGGGGCATTCCGCACAGAGATGCTGTCGCACCTCCTTATCTAAAGCTTTCCTCAGCCTTGCTGTCATATACTGAGCCACTCTCGGAGAAGGCTGCCAGTCGGAAGACCTCGGGTTCCTAATGGTATCCGGGTCGAACATATCATTCTGCTCCTCCTCGAGGTGCTTTTCTTTGCGGGCTTTCTTTCCCCTGCTAGGTTTCGCCCATTCCTCCTCGACTTGCTCCTCCGGCTCTTGAGGGGTCAGGTCCCCTTCCTCTGGCTCTTCTTCCGAGCCTCGGTCATCGTCTCCTTCATTTTCTCCCACAGGAGAGGGGGTCATGGGGTCCGGCACGGCCTGACGCTGCAAATATGCTTTCTTAAGCTTCGCGAAGGCGTCGGCGACCTCCGGGGCCTTATCTTCTGCCCCATCCGTAGGGCCCTGGGGGTCTGCAGAGGCTTTTCTCTTTTAGGCCTGAATACTCCCCTTAGACCCTGCTCCTGAGGGTTCAATGGGCAAGCTGCGAGTCCTTTTGGTGCTTTCTTTAGGCTGATGAAGCATTGCTTCTAGTGTCTCCAGCCTTTCCTGTAAGGGTCTCACCCCTTGAGCTACAGCATCTACTAGGGAATTCTCCAGCACCTCCTTGAAACTGGCAGCCAAATCTAGGGGACTGCTCCTTCTCACTCCATTCGAATTCCGACATGATAAGGGGTGCTGCGTGCCTTAATACCTGTATGCAAGTGTCTTTGCTGCCCACTTCCTTGTAGATTTTTGTATATATACTATATATATATATATATATATATATATATATATATATATATATATATATGTATATATATATATATATATATATATATATATATATATATATGTATAAATATATATATATTTATATATATAAAAACATTTTCAGTGGATGTACTGGACTCTCTTAATTTGCTGTACCTGTGGTGGCTTATGCTTCTGTAAAGCGTCGTGTGAGGCAGCAGCCTTGTGAGTGTGTGCCAGTAGACACTTTCTTCTCTGTGATCTGAAAAATTCTCCCGCTCCTTCCGCCTCTTTCTCCGAGGCTAAGACTTCCCTCGGCTTGTTAAGCGCTTTTCGAGCGCGCGAGGGGAGATTCAGAATGTTTGTAATTATTCCGCTGCTCCGTACCATTCGTACGAGCTCTTTTTCTTACTGCCTCGGGCCGCGTCGGATAGTGAAAGCGACACAGCACGGGGGCTTAATAAGCTCCGCCCCCACAAGGGTGGGGGCCGGAGTCATCTGGGGCAGCCCTCTGCCAGGGCCTGCCGCGCTCAGTGTTTGGCCCCGCCTCCACAAGGGAGGGGGCCGCCAAAGCGCGTCTGCTCTCCCGCTGGGGAAGAGGGGCCCGAGGGAGCTCTGCAGCCCAACGGCGCGCCCCTGAGTTGCCGGGAATACGGCACAGGGCTAAGGCGGCCGACGGAGCTCCCGCTGCTTAAATAATAATAGCAGCTAGGTCGCACGCGAAATCTCACTCGCGAATGCGGCGGCGGCCGCGTTCTCGACCCGGACTGAAGTCCCACCTAACACCGCTCTCTCCTACGCTTATAAAGCCTCACGTGTTGCTTGGAGCTACGCTCGCAATCCTATCAATACATACTCAATACGTTGCGAACACTTGCCGTAGAGGCATTCTAAACTAAAACATATCTAAATCCTACGACAATGCTAAATAAACACACATTAGCAGGGAGGTAAATAGAATGTCACTTATCTGCTTGAAGAGCAGTAAAAGAAGAGGAGGAGCTCAGGGACAGGATGTGGTCATAGCTGAGCTGGAGAGAGAAGGACTACAGAGACTTTGGGATTTGTAGTTTAAAGTGAAAGTCATATGGACATTTCTTTGTTGTTGGTTGATGTAGTTTGTTGAAACTGCTGAAGGGTAGTAAATAAAGAAGTTGAAGCATAATGCTCGCCTCCAGTCTTGTCATAGAATTTATGGTTGCCCTCCAATTTAGGGGTGACACAGGTTCACGTTAAGCCCCCGGACATACTGTATATGAAAATAATGACTTGCCACTTGGCCGCTTCAAGTCTGAAACCTGATAAACACAAGGACTGTTCTATACATTTCTATTAGGCTTTGTCTGCATTATTCATCTCAACAAAGGCTTCAACTTCAGGGACTTCTTTTACAACAAAAAGGGAACGAAAATAATTAAAGCGCATTAACCTTTTGTTTTCTTAAGCCAATGGGGGCAGATTCAGATACCAACTCTTGCATGGGTGCAAGAATTCAAAAAGGGATACCAAATTAGCCATATGATTTTCCCGGCCTGTGGCACGGGGATGCCCCATATCACTCCAAATCAGGTTCAAACCCTGATGTGCCATACATATAGGCTAGGGAAGTCCTTTTCCTAGCATGCTAGATTTGGGTAGGCCAACAGATATTTATTTGAAAATGAAATAATTATGAAAAACAAAAATGCATACTGTGCCATGGGTTTTCTTCATTTGAAATATCTCATAACACGCTAAGAAAACACCCGGCATCTGCATTATATTTTTGAAAACTGTGCTACTTTGAGTCCTTGAAATTATTGCACTCGGAGACCATTTTTTTGCCTTTTGCTGAATAGTATTCTGGTATTTGTCGTCCTCCAGTTAAAATGGATGGAATAATACCACAATTATGCACTTTTTTGCCTAACATAGTTCAATAAGGATTTATGTATTCGGGTGACACTATGGAATGTTTATTTTTCGAGATATCTTTATAAAGAGTATTGTTGAAAGCCAGACATGGGGGTGAGGAGGGGAAATGATGAGAGGGCAAACAAGTAATGAGTATTTGCTCACAATGTGGTGAGAGAGTCTATAATCCTGGAAACTGGTGCACTTATTCTCCACTGATTGTGGCTGCTTTTCAGGGCACCAGTAAAGGGCACAGTGATGATGAGTGTAACTTTATTTCAGAGGGAGGACGCAACCCCTTGAGTTTTTTTGAGGTTTGCAAGCTTGCTCAAGTATTTGGCTACCAGGATTTTACTCAGGTTGTCATGTTCCCAGTGCAGACACTTACTCACAAGACCACAAGCACTTGTTTTCTATTGGGATTTGTTTACTATGTTTACTAGTGTATCTTTCACAAGAGATGTCTGGGTTTAAAAGGTGAGCACCTTTTATACTTTGCCATCATATTTATAAGAACATTTACTCTCTCAGGTTAGTTTTCTAGTGTTCATTACTTTTTTGTCTTGAACACTTTCTACTAAGGGGAAGGTCAAATGAACTACAATTGTATATTTTGCTTTACGATATATATGTTCAGTTACTGTGTGTACATTCATGGGTGCTAGCTTCTGTTTTTCACTATGGGGGCAAAAGTACCTGGGCATATGTCATTCTTGCAGCCAGTCATTTTTTTCCCTTTTCCATTCTGCTTAAATGCAGTTAGTTGGGGTTGTGCGATGCATCACAACAGTCACCAAGAGACCGGCCATGAATCAAGCGGCTTGTACCACACTTCTTAACCAAAGTGTGTGGTCCATGGCAAATAATTTAATATCACTGCACATTGCCTAAAAACATTGTGAGTTCTTCAAAGCCTGAAATATTTTATACATAACAATACCACTGTCAAAACTGGTCAAAATCAGTTTGTGATTTATGAACGTCTTTGTGCGATGGGTTGCACATTTCTTTAAATATAGAGTGGCTGTGCCCTTTATTTATTCATTGCTTTCTTGTCAGGTACTTATACAATAAGAAAATACTGTTTCAAAACACCCACAGGACAGGGAGGGAGAGAAGGTGGGAAATCCATTACAACACAAATATTTAAGAGGAGAGGGGGGAAGGGACAAACCTACTATGCCTTGTGAGTATTCAGAACGTGCAAGTGCAGAAAGGAAAAGGGAAGAGGGAGTAGGTGCTGGGAAGTCCAAGCTTGTGGGTGAGCCATAGACGAAGTGTTAGGAATATTGAGTGGTACACGGCCTGGGCCACCGGAGGTATAAGTGCAAGCCTCCAGAGCAGAGGGTGTGAAATGCAAGTGTTGTGGATAGACAGGAGCTGGGAAAAATTGGTGTGGGAGGTCAAGGCCCTGAGGATGCATAAGGGCCAAGGACAGCGATTCAACAACTGTGGGATTAGCAGAGGAGAGAAGGAGTAAGGAGGCGGAAAAGAGGAAAGTCTTAAGGAGCTTCCAGAATTTGAGAAGATCCTGCTCAAGGCGCCGGGGAGTGGGAGGCTATTCCAAAGGAGAGAGCCTGCAGAGGATAGTGAGCAACCCCCTGCCCTCTGTTTAGCACAACACTTTACACACTAAGAGTTGGTGCCAGAGGATCGAAGGGGTCTAGAAGGAGAGTATTTAGTGAGATAAAGTTGAAGACAGTGTGGTCCCGGGCCCAGACAGCCTTGTGGATGATGCAGAGGGATTTGAATTTAATCCAGGCAACAACCAGGAGCCAGTGAAGACCTTTTAGTGCAAGAGTGATGCAGTCCCTGGGTTTAAGGCCAAGGATAAGTCTTGCTTCCCTATTCTGGATAAGCTGGAGGGGTCGCAGAGTGGAAGAAGGAAGATTCAGGATGAGGCTGTTACAGTAGTCAAGTCTATAGGAGAACCAGGGCTTGAGTCACAGTGAGCCTCTGAGGGAAAGTGACAAAAGGTAAAATTCCTTTGAGAAGGAAAAGCTGATAGTTGGACTTCTTGGCAATGTCCTGAGTGTGGGGGAGGAAGGAAGCTTCAGTTGAATGTGCGGGTGGAGAGACCAAGGAGGAAGGCCAGAGTGAGGGGAAGAAGAAGGGAGCAGGGGTCCCAATGGGAAGTATTTCAGGATTTTTGGCCATGGCTAGTGGTTTGGTAGTGTTCGGCCATGGCCGAAGGCCATGGCTAGTGGTCTTGTAGTGTTCTAAAATGGACTGACTATGGACAAAGGCCATGAATAGTGATCTGGTAGTGTTCTAAACATCTATGGAATAACAAAACCCTTAAAATTCAAAGAAAAAACTTTAATTGCAGGAACGTTAAGGTGAGCGATACAGTGTAACAAAACCTTTGAAATCGGAGGAAAAAACGTTAGTTGCAGGGATGTTAAGGTGAGAACTTAACGCAACAAAACCCCTGAAATTCAGTTATAGCCACCTTAACTTCGCACCCCGTGTTGCACAGGCTATGACCACAATGATGGCATCACAAATGACATCACTGATGACATCATCTATGACATACACACAAGTCAATATATTATAAAATTGGAAACTATTTACAGATTACTTTTACTTTGCACAGTATGGCCCTCAGATCAGGCGGTGGACCATGGTGCTGTTAGCACCATGGTCCATGCCGGATTCCGCCATGGTGGATGGCAGAATTACCGCCCCATTCCAAGTTGAGTGGGACGGTAATTCCCCATTCACCATTTGCCCTTCTCCATTCCCATTTTTGCCCCATAGGGCATAATGGGGATGGGGAAGGCGCTAACTACGGCACCGTAAATTACGGTGCCGTAATTAGCACCAAGGTCGCTTAGCGCCTTGGACTTTAACGCCTGCAAAAAGCAGGCGTTAAAGTGTGAATCAGGCGTTAAAGGTAAACGGCGCTGACGGCGCCGTTAAACCCTTAACGCCTGACTTGTAATGAGGGCCAATGTGTTTTATTTCAGTTTTAACATGTTAATCACTTACAAAAGACACACAGATAGAAATATAAATCTATGAACATGCTTACAAGAACATTTTGAATTTTATAACTTAATTTATTTTCTAAGCATACCTTTAAAGTAATAATCCCTTCATTTCAATACCCATGCAAGAAAATTCTTCAAATGTATCCTAATACTCAGTTGTTCCCTGTTTTAAAGCACTGCTCATGTCTTTTAGAACATGATAATTGTACACATTTTTCTTACAATAAAACAATTGAGTATATACATATTTTATTTTAAAACGCTGCAAATAATTAGGGTTCAACATGTGTCACTTTTTATCTATTTCTACAAATTATTTTGTAAATGTATATACAGATTATATTACAGTGAGCATGTCTTAGATATATTTTGCACAAACAGGAACATTCTAAGCAGAATACTATTTATAATTCAGATATTATCTTTTACCAACATACTGCAAAGGAAAGCTTCACAAGTAGTGATTTGATGCATGTGTAGTGGTTTACTGTTTTAAACAATGTACTCATTGTTATGAACTATTCCAAAATGCTAATATCGCATTTGTTGAAACTAAGGGTTGTCTAAATATGGGCAAATATATAGAGTAATCTTAGGTCTGATGCAGTTAGTTAAATAATCATTGATGCCATTTATGATGCTAGTACCCATGTCACCAGTGATGTCATCACAGATGCATTCCGTGATGCCACCAGTGGTGTCATGGATGATGTCATTCGTGATGTCATCAGTGATGTCATCAGTGTGGCCATAGGCTGTGTAACAGGGGACACGAAGTTAAGGTGGCATTTCTCTGAATTTCAGGGGTTTTGTTTTGTTAAGTTCTCACCTTAACGTCCCTGCAACTAAAGATTGTTCTTGAATATATATATATAATGCCTTCTCACTAGCGCATGGCATACTTAAGGGTAACATGAAGCCTTAATGGCATTTCAGAAAATGACTTTTCTGAATCATTTTCAAACGCTTGCATTAAAGAATATGAAAATATTCCCGATTAATATTTTGAGGCAGCCGCCAGTGCATCTCACATTTCAGATGTGCACATTAAGGCTTCATAGTTTAATCAGGAAAATAAAAAATCAGTCCAAGTATCTCCAAATTGGCCGCTCTGATTTTCCCAATTGTTTGCAGGCGCCTAGATTTTACCTAGGATGGGTACACTGAAAACACATTTTGAAAAACGACTTGGTCAATTTTTAGATATTAAAGATTGAAAATGTATCTATGTATGGCGCATTGCACTAACAACCAAGTTTTACATCCACCACACACAACATGCACACCCATACCATTATCATTACCACACACAAAATACACACTCATCCCCTTATTATAACCACACACAACATACTGTGAAGGCATCATGAAGCAAGACACAGACAACAAATGTCAGGATGGTTGAAGGCCTAAATTACCCTATGCTAAGGTTGGATTTCCCTACCTGAACGAAACTAAGGAAAGTCTGAATCAAAGAGTTCAACTTAAAAGTCTGTGTGTGTCCAAAACCAATCCTTGTCCTCACAACTAAAGCTAAATAATGTGTAGGGATGTCACTAATCATAGAAATGGTGATCAAAACAAAGTTATAAGCTTCCTCCTGCTCTTGGCTTCCTTTTCATCTCCCCTTCTCCAAGTTCAAGAAAGTTGCACAAATCCTTGAGGTCCCCTTCTCCAAGTTCAAGGCAATACAATTCCACACAACCCTCAGGTTTCCCTTCCCCAACTTCCAAGCAACACAGTTCAAAAGAAAAGGGTCTTGAGGCTCCGTTCTCAGGACAACATTTGCAGTTAATACAATCTCAGGTTTGCCTTTCTCAAGACTCCAACGTAGCAACTTGCACTTGTTTCATTCTCTCAATGTTCAACACAACTCCAGGTCAACATGACCCTCCCTCTGGATTGCATCAACAATTCACTTATATTGCTCCTTCTTGGTTTGTTTCACAATGTCTCTGCCTTTCACAATTTTGGGGCTTCCTGGTCTAGGAGCAGTTGTCAGACCACACGGTCCATGCCACACACAGGTTCTTCTGTATTTGTCCCTGTGCACAGATTCACATTCACTTAGCTTCTCTTTGTCGGCCTCTTGGCTTTATGTGCAGGTTCACACTCTCCTGGATTCTCCTGGTTAACCTCTTGGAGTTGCCATGACGTGTCACACACCTCAAGCCAGTCCTGGGCCTTGCTGCACTGTATCCAATCATAAAGTTCACTCTGTGGTTGTCTTGTTTATTCCCCATCTTTCTGTCACGCTCTTTCATATGTGCGCTTTTATTTCGTAGGTTGCTTTCAAATGGGTACTCTCCCTTTTAACTTTCATTCAGTTCGGTATTCAATATGCTTGATTTATCTATGCCTCAAGTTTTCATTCAGTTTGTTATTCAAAATGGTTTATTTAACTTTGCTTCAAGTTTCCATTCAGTTTGGTATTCAATTTGATTCATACGGCACTTTGTTACTCATGTGTAGCCCTTTGGAGCGCTCTGGCTTTGTGTGTCATTTCCCCGCACTCATGAGTCTTCGGCGTTCCTCTCCGGCGGCCTCGCTGCTTCCTTGTGCTTTGCCGGCTGGTGTCCAGTCACAGCGAGCCCCGCTCGCACTCTGAGTGCGTCCCTGTGCAGGCCAGCAGCTCCGCTCCTTTCCATGGATGCGGACAGCGTCCTCTCTTCTTTCTCCCTTGTTCACAGCTCCAGCTGCCCTCTCCCAACTGCAGATGCTCCCACACCAGGGGAAGTCTAATGGCCCAACTCACCCTCAGTTCCACAGGTCCTCTGGGACCTTTGCCAGTGTCCTGGCTTCCTCTCAGGTCCCACCACGCTGCATCCTCAGGAGCAGGGTCTCCTGCTGGTCTCACCCACAGAGGCCGCCCTTTTGGTCTTCCTCTTGCTGCTCTCTGCCTCTCCTCTTTTACACCTGCAACCACTTGACAGGTTGCAGGTGTGAATTCTCAATTTGATTTGCCTGACTGTAGTTATAGGGACATGCCTGACCTTCACAGTACTTTGCAGGCATCGTCTTCATCCCATTAATAGAGTGGTGAAAGGGGTTACTAGTGTTCATTACTCCTATTCGCGTCTTCCTCGTCCCAGTACTGTGAGAGGTAAAGTGTGGAAAAATGAGGGGAGATGTTTCACATAACCCATAAAGGCCTGGGGAGGGTTATGTTGGTTTTCCATAGGGAAAGAGGGATACCATGTCTCACCTGTGGGTACCCGACTCCCAATCTCCAAACACCCTCCACCCAGGTGATCCTCCCATTGCTTCTCCACCCCCAGGGTCAGGATCCAAAAGTGGTGGCCTTTCCAGGGTCAGTAGAAGTGAGAATACCCTCTGGTTTCTCACAATACACACTGATCCGCACAACAGACACACTAATCCCATAATGACACACTCATCACATTATCATAAGACACGCTCACCCCATAACATACACACTTACCATATTACCATGACCATATACAACATACACTCTCACCCCATTATCATAACCACACACGAAATTCCCAGTCAGCAACCACGCCACCCATACACACAGCAGTTATAAGTACACCCAGCATACACACTCCCCACCACTACTCACACATTCCAACATACACTCACGCTACAACAAAATAATTCCAGCATGACCACACGCAACATAGGCACTCACCCGATTAGTATAACCACACACACACACTAATTAACACAACAGACAAAATGACCCCATAAGATGCACACTCACTCCATTATCATAACCACACACAACATACGCAGTTGGCAAACCAGAAGAAGGACTCAGGCTAGTAGACATGTTTGACAGTAGTTTTTTTTTAAAGAAAAGAAAATGCCTCACTGACCCTACTTCTAAAAGGGATTTCCCCTTCTAACTAAGACAAACAAAGGTGCTTGTCTATAGTGAAAAAAACATATTTTCTACAGTCCAAACCTAGCCACCAAACTGGCTTTATTACGCAAAATGTAAAACAGAAACAGATTGAGTGCCCTGCCCTGCATAAAAGTATCTCCAACTATCACAGAAGTCCCTCCTGGGTATGGATCCAATGGCTAGAAGTGAACAAAAGTTCGACTCATAGAAAACAGTTCTTGTCAGTCTATCAAAGGTTCTCCAAAATTCAGCAAAAATTGAAAAAAGTCTCAATTGCCTAAAAAGATCAATATCTGTGTTTCCATAGGTGGAGGGATATATTCTTGTTCCTTTTCCACCAAATTGGTCGATCTTTCCTCACTTTGAGCAAATCTTGGGTGTCTCTGTGCTCCCCTGATATATGCTTTTCACTCTGCTTATTGTGGTCTTGTACCTCCTTTGGGGTCCACTGATCCATAATATCAGTCAGTTCATTAGGGTTCCTGTGATCTCTGCTTCTAGATTTCTTAGATTCCTTGGGTCCCTATGACCCTTATCTAGGTTTATGCTGCTCAGGTTTCTTCGTTGACCGTAACCCTTTTCCTTTCCTCGCTCTCTATCTTCTCTCAGGTCCCTGTAACCCTTGGATGGGTTAGGGTAGTCCTTCTCTCTTCCCTGCTCATTCTCTCATCTTTTCTCCTCCCTCTGACCTGGGAAACCTGCTTGTCTGCTGCCTTTCAGTGCTTGCTCCAGTGAGGGTCTGTCTCATAAGCGACTGCAACATTCTCCACCGCTTGTTGCTCTTCTGCTCTGGAGGCTAGCAGTCTTCACGTTCTGCTCGTCTCTATTCTCTCCCCCTCTCTCTCTCTCGTCAGCCAGTCCAGTCCTCTCTTCTTCCATGGACGTGTATCTATTTGTAGGTTCCCGGGCCACCAGATGCAGTACGTGGTCACACCTCCAGATCTGTTTTGCTCCATGTGTTGTCTACCTTTCTGGCCTTGCACACTTCTTTGTTTGGTGTTTGTCATCTCTCTCTGGCGTCTGGCTCCTTCCGTGCTGCAGCTGGCTCAACAGGTCTGTGTGGCTCCTCCCCTTGTGACGTTCTCATATCAGATGCTTGCCTCAGGGTTGGTTTTCTCCTCCTACATTCAAGGGTTGTTGGCCCTTTATTCTTGCTCCGGCATTCAGAAGGAGCATATTGTTCACCACAGGTTGCCAAACATGTGAAAAGTTCAGCATTACCTTGAGTCAGCAACAACTATGCATTGACAGCATTACCTTGAGCCAAACACATATAGATATATTGTCAGCATTACCTTGAGTCGAACACATAGATGTATAGTCAGTATTACCTTGATCCAAACACATAGATGCATTGTATTTCTCACTCCAATGTAGGCAGATAATACCGTGTGCATAGGGAGTTCCACATGGGAATAGGAGTCCTTGTCCCCTAAAGGGGAGTCACTCCCATTGAGGTCCTGCATCTCTAACCCCCAGGGAGGGTTTTGCTAACTCACTTCCCTAGCCTCAAAGAGGGTGGTTCCCACTAGAGGAGAAGGGATGATTTCCCCAGGGTCATCACAGCAGTCACCCCACTCAACCCCAACAGCGTACACATATGAACATACACTCAAGCAAGAAAAGACATAATTCCAGAAACAATATTCAGCCAACATTAACATAACCACACACAGCATAGGCACTATCCCGCACTTGTGTACACATTACAAACATACACTCAACCCCCACAGTGCACTGTGATGAATCCAATGGAGCTCCAAAAACCCTCTTGCAGTCTCATCAAGGCGTGTGGAGCTCACTTGCGACTGTATCGCTTAGCAACTGGGACACAGTAAACTCAGGTTGCCTCACTGGCGGGCAGTCTGGTGCTCCAAGTCAGTGGGCCTCATTACGAGGTGGGAGGTAAGGGATTACCGGCACTGGTAAGGGCACCAATGCCGGTAATCCCTTAACTCCCTACTATGAGTTCCCTTTGCGGGTCCTTCCTTAACGCCTGGTTTTTGCAGGAGTTAAGGACGGGACCCGCAAAGGGACTCTAGAGCTAATAACGGTACCGCAATTAGCGCCTTCCCCATTCCCATTGAGCCCTATGGGGGCTCAAATGCGAATGGGGAATGGCCCTGGTGAATGGGGAATTACCGGTCCCTCCGACCTCGGAATGGACCGGTAATTGCTCCATTCACCACGGAAGGGTTTTGGAGGCAGCCATGGAGCCAATAGCTCCATGACTACCTCCAAACTCGTAATGAGGCCCAGTGTCTCGGCTTCATTAGTTGTTAGGTCCTCCACACACCTTGATGAGACTGCTGGCACACATGCATTTATGGGGTATCAAATTACAGAACCTTAAACAAAGGGTAACTTTATCTACCAGCCCCTTAGGAATCTTCAGCAAATTATCGGACCTATGAACTGAAAAATGTTGAGGAATAGCTACTGTAAAATTGCAATGCCCTATGTATTAACCTTTGGTATTACATTGAGAAACCAAACTCCATGTGATCTGAAATGAGTTTACAGACCAGTCTACATCACCAGTTAGTCCTAACTTTGTTTGTACAAGAGTCACTATAGCACTTTATTCACTTGTCATTTATCTTTGCATTTTAGCTGTCAAATCTTTAAAATGTCTAATTTTGAATGTCTCTGTGATTGTGAGTATATATCTTTATGTGTTAAACATTTTCTCTAACCACGGAGTGGATTTTTAATATTTATTTATTAAAGTTATTTTATATTTATTTGCCCTTACTCAGTGTTTCACAGTCCTTCCCCCTTGATTTGAGGATACACACTATTTCTTTCCTTTGTATTTCCTCACACTGCTTATACTGAGCTATTCCTGATATAATTTTTGTTCTATGGTAACTATTGATGCCAGAGTGAGGTCAGGACTGCACGTATAGCTGTACAGGTGCATCCCGGTTTTCCATATATTTAGTGTATGCTGGTAGGAGAGTACACCAGGCATATGAGAGTGCGAGTGAAGTCCTGGGAGGAGAGTAAAACAGGCATTTGGGAGTGCGTAAAGAGTCCTGGCAGGGGAGCATACTAGGACAATTCCAAGCCTTCAAAGAGTGTCAGCAGAAACAGTGTTGCTATTAAAAGAAGGACCTTGTGTTAAAAAAAGGACATTTTGTTGCAAGAGAACTTACAAGACTGAACTGTGTTCATCTAACAAATATGTTGTGGGCCAATTAAGGCATAAAGAACTTTTAGTCCTAGAGCCATCTTTGATACCTGTGAAGAATCCAGGGGAAGCGAATCACCCTCTGGAATTAAGGTCTTTTCCACTTTGGAGAACATTTATGTTGAAGCCATTCTACTTTAGATTTAAGAACACATTTTTGCAAATATCAGTTCATAGACCTTTTCCGTGTCACTTTGTTATTTTATTTTAGAGTGAAGGTCAGGATAGAATGGGCCTCATTACAAGTTCGGCGGTAGCCTTGCTGGTAAAACCGGCAGGCTGCCGCCGAAAGTGCACATTTTTCCAGCGCTCAGGAATGGGCAATTACCGGGTTATTACAGCCTTGCCGGACCCGGTAATCGCTCATTCCCAGGCGCCAGAAAATATTCTTTCGCATTCCCATTTGAGCCCCATAGGGCTCAATGAGATGAGGAAGCCGGATGCACCAGCACCATTCGTGAATGGTACCGGTGCATCCGGCATGCTCTGCTCACGGGTGCCGGTCCGTCTGCCATGTCAGACATGATGGGCGCAAAGGCACCCGCAAGCAGAACTCGTAGTTTGCTGGTCCAGTAACTACAGTACCGGCAAGCTTACCAGTACCATAGTTAGCGGACCAGAAAACTTGTAATGGGGATATAAACAAGTTTGTGTATCTCCTGCACCTTTTACTGCGCCACAAACACATTTGGTTGAAATAATGTGTATCCCCCTGAGTAGGAATAAATGGATCCAAAGTGCCAATTGTGGTATTTTGTTTGACTTATTTATTTTTTGTTGCCCTTTGTGATGACATGTGTTTCGGTACTTAACTGTGCCTTTCTCAAATCAGGGCTATTATATTTATTTCCAATTTTTGAACAAAGAATGGCACATTTATATCCAACACATTATAGTCATTCAATACAATTCATGTGCATGAACAATGCGATAACAAAAAATATTTGAATAAAAATAAGCAAACAATGAGATAAATCCAATGTGTGCCCCACATATGAAAAAAAGACAGAGAATCGGGATGGGGGATCTGGGTGGTTTGTAAGGGTTTGTAGAGAGTCACAACAAGGAAAATATAGGGGGCGAGGGGAGAACAAAGAGAAAAACAAAATCATATGTTTAAGCATTTTTCACATTTTCTCATTGTGACTCTTCTAGATGTATAACATCTTATATCAGTATCTTGTTTCAAATTGGTCTTATTCTCTTTTTATATATATATATATTCAGTGAAAAAACTTTGTTAAAGGGACGTTATGGTTAAGTTGCGCTACTAAAAACCTATGAAATTCAGTGAAAAAACTTTGTTAAAGGGACGTTATGGTTCCAAGTAAAACCGAAAAACCCTTGAAATTCGCCCGTTATGGTAAGCTAAGCAAACATAACTCGCGCCACCACCGTGCACTGCTAAGCCTAACATCCAGGACATCAAAGATGACATCACAAATGTCATTGATGACATCACTGATGACATCACATGTCTGACGCCCCCTTTTTTCCTTTCCTGACATATCTAGGCCACATGATTTTCTTCAGTAACAGTCAGGAACTAAAAAATTGTAAATGTACTATATTTGTAGACTTATCCTTCAAGTATGTTCTTACAATAATTCCCTTAAGGTCCAGTCATATCATATGAAACATATACATAGGGGAAGACACAACCTTGAAATACAGCAATCGTTTTTGTGCATTAAAATGATCAGTAGAGTTATCAGCACTTTCAGATAGTTTTGATGTTTTTTTTATTACTGTACTTTCCCTGTATATGCTCATATTTTTATATGTTGTACTCACACTATTTTCCTTAGGGTCCAGACACATCATGTGATATATATATAGATAGGGTAAGTAACAGCTTTGAAATAGAGCAATCATTTCTCTGCATAAAGGTAATCAGTTAGGTTATGAACACTTTCTGCTACTATTGCTGTTTTTTTCTTACTTCAATTCACTTGTATATATTCATATTTGTATGTGGTGTTGTCTCTTTGTGATTCGTCTATAATAATGCAATTATGTAGTAAGTGGGTTTTATTACCTACTTATCACAAGTTTCACTGTACGCAAAACTCTAATATGAAAACAATTATCATTTCACTATTCAACATGGCAAGCTTATGAATATTGCACCTCCATCATGTATGCTGCACACAATGCCTATGATTCTACATGAGTACCTTAGTATTCTGGATTGAAATTAATAATAGAATGCTATTTATATCAATGCATAGCTTAATGCACTGATTAGCACTTGAGATTTATTCCAATAATCTTTGACACTTTTTTTATTAACCTTACAGTAAGAATCCCTTGTACAGACTTTTCATGAAAGGTAAATGCACATGTGATGTCATCAATGATGTCATCAATGACATTTGTGATGTCATCTTTGATGTCCTGGGTGTTAGGCTTAGCAGTGCACGGTGGTGGCGCGAGTTATGTTTGCTTAGCTTACCATAACTGGCGGATTTCAAGGGTTTTTCGGTTTTACTTGGAACCGTAACTTCCCTTTAACAAAGTTTTTTCACTGAATTTCATAGGTTTTTAGTAGCGCAACTTAACCATAACGTCCCTTTAACAAAGTTTTTTTACTGAATTTCATAGGTTTTTAGTAGCGCAACTTAACCGTAACGTCCCTTTACCAATGTTTTTTCACTGAATTTCATAGGTTTCTATTAGTGCAACTTTACCATAACGTCCCTTTAACAAAGTTTTTTCATTGAATTTCATAGTTTTTTATTAGTGCAACTTAACCATAACGTCCCTTTAACACATTTTTTTAATTGAATTTCATAGGTTTTTAGTAGCGCAACTTAACCATAACGTCCCTTTACCAATGTTTTTTGACTGAATTTCATAGGTTTCTATTAGTGCAACTTTACCATAACGTCCCTTTAACAAAGTTTTTTCATTGAATTACATAGTTTTTTATTAGTGCAACTTAACCATAACGTCCCTTTAACACATTTTTTTAATTGAATTTCATAGTTTTTTATTAGTGCAACGTAACCATAACGTCCTTTTCAATGGATGAAGACCACTAGCATCCTAGGTTCTCAAAGTGGGAACACGGGGTGGTAAAAAAAAAAGATTTTTCTTCCCAAACCGGAACTCCTGCGGCATACCGGTGTAGGAAGGAAAATCTTTTACCAAGATGGACACCATGGAAAGGGAAGGCGGGGTGTATAAAGAGAAGACAACAGGGCATGGGTCGGGGGGACCAGGAGGGAGACACGGGGCATGAGAGGGGGGTGGGAGGTAACAGGAGAGAGACACGGGGCATGAGCGGGGTTGGGGGGTAACAGGAGGGAGACATGGGGCATGAGCAGGGGTTGAGGGGCAACAGCAGGGAGACATGGGGCATGAGTGGGGGGTGGGGCGCAACAGCAGGGAGACATGGGGCATGAGCGGGGGGTAACAGGAGAGAGACATGGGGCATGAGCGGGGGTGGGGGGCAACAGCAGGGAGACACGGGGCATGAGCGGGGGTGGGGGGCAACAGCAGGGAGACACGGGGCATGAGCGAGGGGTGGGGGAACACAAGGGAGACACGGGGCATGACCGGGGGGTGGGGGGCAACAGCAGGGAGACACAGGGCATGAGAGGGTGGGGGTTAACAGGAGAGAGACACGGGGCATGAGCGGGGGGTGGGGGGCAACAGCAGGGAGACATGGGGCATGACCGGGGGGTGGGGGTAACAGGAGAGAGACACGGGGCATGAGCGGGGGGTGGGGGGGCAACAGGAGGGAGACACGGGGCATGACCGAGGGTGGGGGCAACAGGAGAGAGACACGGGGCATGACCGGGGGTGGGGGGCAACAGGAGAGAGACATAGGGCATTAGAGGGGGGTGGGGGTAACAGGAGAGAGACGCGGGGCATGAGCGGGTGTGGGGGGCAACAGCAGGGAGACACGGGGCATGACTGGGGGTTGGGGGGAAACAGGAGAGAGAGACATGGGGCATGAGAGGGGGGTGGGGGGTAACAGGAGAGAGACACGGGGCATAAGTGGGGATTGCGGGTAACAGGAGACAGACACGGGGCATGAGCAGGGGGTGGGGAGCAACAGCAGGGAGACACGGGGCATGAGTGGGGGGCGGGTGGAAAACAAGGGAGACATGGGGCATGAGAGGGGGGTGGGGGTAACAGAAGAGAGACACGGGACATGAGCGGGGGTGGGGGGCAACAGGAGGGAGACACGGGGCATGACCGGGTGGTGGGGGGCAATAGGAGAGAGACACGGGGCATGACCAGGGGGTGGGGGCAACAGGAGAGAGACACGGGGCATTAGAGGGGGTTGGGGGGTAACAGGAGAGAGACATGGGGCATGAGCGGGGGGTGGGGGGCAACATGAGAGAGACACGGGGCAGGAGCGGGGTGTGGGGGGCAACAGAAAGGAGACACGGGGCATGAGCGGGGGGTGGGGGGAACACGAGGGAGACACAGGGCATGAGAGGGTGGTTGGGGTAACAGGAGAGAGACATGGGGCATGAGCAGGGGGTGGGGGGCAACAGCAGGGAGACACGGGGCATGATAGGAGGGTGGGGGGCAACAGAAGGGAGACACGGGGCATGACTGGGGGGTGGGGGGCAACAGGAGAGAGACACGGGGCATGAGAGGGGGGTGGGGGGTAACAGGAGAGAGACACGGGGCATGAGAGGGGGGTGGGGGGTAACAGGAGAGAGACACAGGGCATGAGCAGGGGTGGGGGGTAACAGGAGACAGACACGGGGCATGAGAGGGGGTTGGGGGGCAACAGCAGGGAGACACAGGGCATAAGCGGGGACGGGGGAAAACGAGGGAGACACGGTGCATGAGAGGGGGGTGGGGGGTAACAGAAGAGAGACACGGGCATGAGCGGGGTGTGGGGGGCAACAGGAGTGAGACACGGGGCATGACCGGGGAGTGAGGGGCAACAGGGAGACAAGGGGCATGACCGGGGGGTGGGGGGCAACAGGAGAGAGACACGGAGCATGACCAGGGGGTGGGGGGCAACAGGAGAGAGGCACGGGGCATGAGAGGGGGGTGGGGGGTAACAGGAGAGAGACACGGGGCATGAGCGGGTGGTGGGGGCCAACATGAATGAGACACGGGGCATGAGCGGGGGGTGGGGGCAACAGCAGGGAGACACGGGGCATGAGCGGGGGTGGGGGGAACACGAGGGAGACACAGGGCATGAGAGGGGGGTGGGGGGTAACAGGAGAGAGACACAGGGCATGACCGGGGGCTGGGGGGCAACAAGAGAGAGACACGGAGCATGAGCGGGGCGCAACAGCAGGGAGACACGGGGCATGACCGGGGGGTGGGAGGTAACAGGAGAGAGACACGGGGCATGAGCGGGGGTTGGGGGGCAACAGGAGGGAGACACAGGGCATGAGGGGGTGGGGGGTAACAGGAGAGAGACACGGGGTATGAGCAGGGATGGGGGCAACATCAGGTAGACATGTGGCATGAGCGGGAAGTGGGGGGGAACAGGGGAGACACGAGGCATGAGCGTTGGGGGAACAGAAGAGAGACACGGGGCATGAGCGGGGGTTGGGGGCAACAGCAGGGAGACACGGGGCATGACCGGGGGTGGGGGGTAACAGGAGAGAGACACGGGGCATGAGCGGGGGGTGGGGGGCAACAGCAGGGAGACACTGGGAATGACCGGGGGTGGGGGGGTAACAGGAGAGAGACACGGGGCATGAGCGGGAGAGGGGGGCAACAGCAGGGAGACATGGGGCATGACCGGGGGGTGGGGGGCAACATGAGAGAGACACGGGGCATGAGAGGGGGGTGGTGGGTAACAGGAGAGAGACACAGGGCATGAGAGGGGGTGGGGGGCAACAGCAGGGAGACACAGGGCATGAGCAGGGGGTGGGGGGTACTCGAGGGAGACACGGGGCATAAGAAGGGGGTGGGGGTTACAGGAGAGAGACACGGGGCATGAGCGGAGGGTGGGGGTAACAGCAGGGAGACACGGGGCATGAGAGGGGGGTGGGGGCAACAGCAGGGAGACACGGGACATGACCGGGGGTGGGGGGCAACAGCAGGGAGACACGGGGCATGACCGGGGTGGGGGGTAACAGGAGAGAGACATAGGGCATGAGAGGGGGTGGGCGGCAACAGCAGGGAGACACAGGGCATGACCGGGGTGGGGGGTAACAGGAGAGAGACATGGGGCATGAGCGGGGGGTGGGCGGCAACATCAGGTAGACACGGGGCATGAGCGGGAAGTGGGGGGGAACAGGGGAGACACGAGGCATGAGCGGGGGCTGGGGGGAACAGAAGAGAGACACAGGGCATGAGCGGGGGTTGGGGGCAACAGCAGGGAGACACGGCCATGAACAGGGGTGGGGGGTAACAAGAGAGAGACACGGGCATGAGAGGAGGGTGGGGGGTAACAGGAGAGAGACACTGGGCATGAGCGGGGGGTGGGGGCAACAGCAGGGAGACACTGGGCATGACCGGGGGTGGGGGGTAACAGGAGAGAGACACGGGGCATGAGTGGGAAAGGGGGGCAACAGCAGGGAGACACGGGGCATGATCAGGGGTGGGGGGCAACAGGAGAGAGACACGGGGCATGAGAGGAGGGTGGGGGGCAACAGCAGGGAGACACGGGGCATGAGCGGGGGTGGGGGGAACACGAGGGAGACACGGGGCATGAGAGGGGGGTGCGGGGTTACAGGAGAGAGACACGGGCATGAGCGGAGGGTGGGGGGTAACAGCAGGGAGACACGGGGCATGAGAGGGGGGTGGGGGTAAAAGCAGGGAGACACGGGACATGACCGGGGGGTGGGGGGCAACAGCAGGGAGACACGGGGCATGACCGGGGTGGGAGGTAACAGGAGAGAGACATGGGGCATGAGCGGGGGTTGGGCGGCAACAGCAGGGAGACATGGGACATGAGCGGGGGGTGGGGGGCAACAGCAGGGAGACACTGGGCATGACCGGGGGTGGGGGGGTAACAGGAGAGAGACACGGGGCATGAGCGGGAGAGGGGGGCAACAGCAGGGAGACACAGGGCATGACCGGGGGGTGGGGGGGCAACAGGAGAGAGACACGGGGCATGAGAGGAGGGTGGGGGGCAACAGCAGGGAGACACGGGGCATGAGCGGGGGGTGGGGGGAACACGAGGGAGACACAGGGCATGAGAGGGAGGTGGGGGGTTACAGGAGAGAGACACGGGCATGTGCGGAGGGTGGGGGGTAACAGCAGGGAGACACGGGGCATGAGAGGGGGGTGGGGGCAACAGCAGGGAGACACGGGACATGACCGGGGGTTGGGGGGCAACAGCAGGGAGACACGGGGCATGACCGGGGTGGGGGGTAACAGGAGAGAGACATGGGGCATGAGCGGGAGGTGGGGGGCAACAGCAGGGAGACACGGGGCATGACCGGGGGCTGGGGGGCAACAAGAAAGACACGGAACATGAGCGGGGGCAACAGCAGGGAGACATGGCGCATGAGCGGGGGGTGGGGGGCAACAGCAGGGAGACACGGGGCATGACCGGGGGGTGGGAGGTATCAGGAGAGAGACACGGGGCATGAGCGGGGGTTGGGGGCCAACAGGAGGGATACACGGGGCATGAGAGGGGGGTGGGGGGTAACAGGAGAGAGACACGGGGCATGAGCGGGGATGGGGGGCAACATCAGGTAGACACGGGGCAGGAGCGGGAAGTGGGGGGGGAACAGCGGAGACACGAGGCATGAGCGGGGGGTGGGGGGAACAGAAGAGAGACACAGGGCATGAGCTGGGGTTGGGGGCAACAGCAGGGAGACACGGGGCATGACCAGGGGTGGGGGGTAACAAGAGAGAGACACGGGGCATGAGAGGGGGGTGGGGGGTAACAGGAGAGAGACACTGGGCATGAGCGGGGGGCAACAGCAGGGAGACACGGGGCATGATCGGGGGCTGGGGGGGCAACAGGAGAGAGACACGGGGCATGAGAGGAGGGTGGGGGGCAACAGCAGGGAGACACGGGGCATGAGAGGGGGGTGGGGGGTTACAGGAGAGAGACACGGGCATGAGCGGAGGGTGGGGGGTAACAGCAGGAAGACACGGGGCATGAGAGGGGGGTGGGGGTAACAGCAGGGAGACACGGGAAATGACCGGGGGGTAGGGGGCAACAGCAGGGAGACACGGGGCATGACCGGGGTGGGGGGTAACAGGATAGAGACATGGGGCATGAGCGGGGGTTGGGCGGCAACAGCAGGGAGACACGGGGCATGACCGGGGGTGGGGGGCAACAGGAGAGAGACACGGGGCATGAGAGGAGGGTGGGGGGGTAACAGGATAGAGACACGGGGCATGAGCGAGGGGTGGGGGGCAACAGCAGGGAGACACTGGGCATGACCGGGGGGTGGGGGGGTAACAGGAGAGAATCACGGGCCATGAGCGGGAGAGGGGGGGGCAACAGCAGGGAGACACGGGGCATGACCAGGGGGTGGGGGGCAACAGGAGAGAGACGCAGGGCATGAGAGGGGCATGGGGGGTAACAGGAGAGAGACCCGGGGCATGAGAGTGTGTGGGGGGCAACAGCAGGGAGAAACGGGGCATGAGCGGGGGGTGGCGGGAACATGAGGGAGACACGGGGCATGAGAGGCGGGTGGAGGGTAACAGGAGAGAGACACAGGGCATGAGCGAGGGGTGGGGGGCCAACAGCAGGGAGACATGGGGCATGAGAGGGGGGTGGGGGCAACAGCAGGGAGACATGGGGCATGACCGGGGGGTGGGGGGCAACAGCAGGGAGACACAGGGCATGAGCAGGGGGTGGGGGGTAACAGGGGAGAGACATGGGGCATGAAAGGAGGGTGGGGGGGTAACAGGAGAGAGACACGGGGCATGAGCGAGTGGTGGGGGAAACAGCAGGGAGACACTGGGCATGACCGGGGTGTGGGGCGCAACAGCAGGGAGACAAGGGGCATGACCGGGGGGTGGGGGGTAACAGGAGAGAGACACAGGGCATGAGCGGGGGTGGGGGGCAACAGGAGAGAGACACGGGGCATTAGAGGGGGTGGGGGTAACAGGAGAGAGAAACGGGGCATGAGAGGGGGGTGGGGGTAAAAGGAGAGAGACATGGGGCATGAGCGGGGGGTGGGGGTCAACAGCAGGGAGACATGGGGCATGACCGGGGGGTGGGGGGTAACAGGAGAGAGACACGGGGCATGAACCGGGGGTGGGGGGCAACAGGAGAGAGACACAGAGCATGAGAGGGGGTGGGGGGTAACAGAAGAGAGACACGAGGCATGAGTGGGGGGTGGGGGGCAAAGCAGGGAGACACGGGGCATGAGCGGGTGGGTGGGGGACAACAGGAGAGAGACATGGGGCATAAGCGGGGGTGGGGGGAACAGGAGAGAGACACGGGCATGAGCGGAGGTGGGGGGCAACAGCAGGGAGACACGGGGCATGACCGGGGGTGGGGGGTAACAGGAGAGAGACACGGGGCATGAGAGGGGTGGGGGGTAAAAGGAGAGAGACACGGGGCATGAGTGGGGAGTGAGGGGCAACAGCAGGAAGACACAGGGCATGACCGGGGGTGTGGGGGGAACAGGAGAGAGACACGGGCATGAGAGGGGGGTGGGGGGTAACAGGAGAGAGACACGGGGCATGAGAGGGGGGTGTGGGGCAACAGCAGGGAGACACGGGGCATGAGCGGGGGGTGGGGGGAACACTAGGGAGACACAGGGCATGAGAGGGGTGTGGGGGGTAACAGGGGAGAGACATGGGGCATCAGCAGGGGGTGGGTGGCAACAGCAGGGAGACACGGGGCATGACAGAGGAGTGGGGGGTAACAGGAGAGAGAAACGGGGCATGAGAGGGGGTAACAGGAGAGAGACACGTGGCATGAGCGGGGGGTGCGGGGCAACAGCAGGGAGACATGGGGCATGACCAGGGGGTGGGGGGTAACAGGAGAGAGACACGGGGCATGAGAGAGGGGTGGGGGGTAACAGGAGAGAGAAATTGGGCATGAGAGGGGCCTGGGGGGTAACAGGAGAGAGACACGGGGCATGAGCGGGGGTGGGGGGCAACAGCAGGGAGACACTGGGCATGACCGGGGGTCGGGGGTAACAGGAGAGAGACACGGGGCATGAGTGGGGGGTGGGGGGAAACAGCAGGGAGACACGGAGCATGACCGGGGGCTGGGGGGCAGCAGGAGAGAGACACGGGGCATGAGAGGGGGGTGGGGGGTAACAGGAGAGAGACACGGGGCATGAGTGGGGAGTGAGGGGCAACAGCAGGGAGACACGGGGCATGAGCGGGGGTGGGGGGTAACAGGAGAGAGACACAGGGCATGAGCGGGGGTGGGGGGCAACAGCAGGAAGACACAGGGCATGACCGGGGGTGGGGGGAACAGGAGAGAGACACGGGCATGAGAGGGGGGTGGGGGGTAACAGGAGAGAGACACGGGGCATGAGAGGGTGGTGGGGGCAACAGCAGGGAGACATGGGGCATGAGCGGTGGGTGGGGGGAACACTAGGGAGACGCAGGGCATGAGAGGGGTGTGGGGGGTAACAGGAGAGAGACACGGGGCATGAGCGGAGGGTGGGGGGCAACAGCAAGGAGACACGGGGGATGACCGGGGGTGGGTACAACAGCAGGGAGACACGGGGCATGAGCGCGGGGTGGGGGGTAATAGGGGAGAGACACGGGGCATGAGCGGGGGGTGGGGGGCAACAGCAGGGAAACACGGGGCATGTCCGGGGGGTTGGGGGCAACAGGAGGGAGACACGGGGCATGACCGGGGATGGGGGGTAACAGGAGAGAGACACAGGGCATGAGTGGGGGGTGGGGGGAAACAGCAGGGAGACACGGGGCATGACCGAGGGGTGGGGGGCAACAGGAGAGAGTCACGGGGAATGAGAGGGGGGTGGGGGCTAACAGGAGAGAGACATGGGGCATGAGTGGGGAGTGAGGGGCAACAGCAGGGAGACACGGGGCATGAGCGGGGGGTAACAGGAGAGAAACACGGGGCATGAACGGGGGTGGGGGGAAACAGCAGGAAGACACGGGGCATGACCGGGGGGTGGGGGGAACAGGAGAGAGACACGGGGCATGAGAGGGGGTGGGGGGTAACAGGAGAGAGACACAGGGCATGAGAGGGGGTTGCTGGGTAACAGGAGAGAGACATGGGGCATGAGCGGGGCGTGGGGGGCAACATAAGAGAGACACGGGGCATGAGCGGGGTATGGGGGCAACAGAAAGGAGACACGGGGCATGAGCAGGGGGTGGGGGGAACACGAAGGAGACACAGGGCATGAGAGGGTGGTGGGGGTAACAAGAGAGAGACATGGGGCATGAGCGGGGGGGCAACAGCAGGGAGACACGGGGCATGATAGGAGGGTGGGGGGCAACAGAAGGGAGACACAGGGCATGACCGGGGGGTGGGGGGCAACAGGAGAGAGACACGGGGCATGAGAGGGGGTGGGGGGGTAACAGGAGAGAGACACGTGGCATGAGAGGGGGGTGGGGGGTAACAGGAGAGAGACACAGGGCATGAGCAGGGGTGGGGGGCAACAGCAGGGAGACACGGGGCATGACTGGGGGTGGGGGACAACAGGAGAGAGACACGGGGCATGAGAGGGGGGTGGGGGGTAACAGGAGAGAGACACAGGGCATGAGCGGGGGGTGGGGGGTAACAGGAGACAGACACGGGGCATGAGCGGGGGACGGGGGAAAAGGAGGGAGACACGGGGCATGAGAGGGGGGTGGGGGTAACAGAAGAGAGACACGGGCATGAGCGGGGGTGGGGGGCAATAGGAGTGAGACACGGGACATGACCGGGGAGTGAGGGGCAACAGGGAGACACAGGGCATGACCGGGGGGTGGGGGGCAACAGGAGAGAGACACGGGGCATGACTGGGGGGTGGGGGGCAACAGGAGAGAGACACAGGGCATCAGAGGGGGGTGGGGGGTAACAGGAGAGAGACACGGGGCATGAGCGGGGGGGGGAACACGAGGGAGACACAGGGCATGAGAAGGGGGTGGGGGGTAACAGGAGAGAGACACGGGCATGAGAGGGGGGTGGGGGTAACAGGAGAGAGACACGGGGCATGAGTGGGGGGTGGGGGAAACAGCAGGGAGACAGAGGGCATAATCGGGGGTGGGGGGCAATAGGAGAGAGGCACGGGGCATGAGCGGGGGGTGGGGGGCAACAGCAGGGAGACATGGGGCATGACCAGGGGGTGGGGGTAACAGGAGAGAGACACGGGGCATGAGCGGGGGGTGGGGGGGCAACAGGAGGGAGACACGGGGCATGACCGAGGGTGGGGGCAACAGGAGAGAGACACGGGGCATGACCGGGGGTGGGGGGCAACAGGAGAGAGACATAGGGCATTAGAGGGGGGTGGGGGTAACAGGAGAGAGACGCGGGGCATGAGCGGGTGTGGGGGGCAACAGCAGGGAGACACGGGGCATGACTGGGGGTTGGGGGGAAACAGGAGAGAGAGACATGGGGCATGAGAGGGGGGTGGGGGGTAACAGGAGAGAGACACGGGGCATAAGTGGGGATTGCGGGTAACAGGAGACAGACACGGGGCATGAGCAGGGGGTGGGGAGCAACAGCAGGGAGACACGGGGCATGAGTGGGGGGCGGGTGGAAAACAAGGGAGACATGGGGCATGAGAGGGGGGTGGGGGGTAACAGAAGAGAGACACGGGACATGAGCGGGGGTGGGGGGCAACAGGAGGGAGACACGGGGCATGACCGGGTGGTGGGGGGCAACAGGAGAGAGACACGGGGCATGACCAGGGGGTGGGGGCAACAGGAGAGAGACACGGGGCATTAGAGGGGGTTGGGGGGTAACAGGAGAGAGACATGGGGCATGAGCGGGGGGTGGGGGGCAACATGAGAGAGACACGGGGCAGGAGCGGGGTGTGGGGGGCAACAGAAAGGAGACACGGGGCATGAGCGGGGGGTGGGGGGAACACGAGGGAGACACAGGGCATGAGAGGGTGGTTGGGGTAACAGGAGAGAGACATGGGGCATGAGTAGGGGGTGGGAAGCAACAGCAGGGAGACACGGGGCATGATAGGAGGGTGGGGGCAACAGAAGGGAGACACGGGGCATGACTGGGGGGTGGGGGGCAACAGGAGAGAGACACGGGGCATGAGAGGGGGGTGGGGGGTAACAGGAGAGAGACACGGGGCATGAGAGGGGGGTGGGGGGTAACAGGAGAGAGACACAGGGCATGAGCAGGGGTGGGGGGTAACAGGAGACAGACACGGGGCATGAGAGGGGGTTGGGGGGCAACAGCAGGGAGACACAGGGCATAAGCGGGGACGGGGGAAAACGAGGGAGACACGGGGCATGAGAGGGGGGTGGGGGGTAACAGAAGAGAGACACGGGCATGAGCGGGGTGTGGGGGGCAACAGGAGTGAGACACGGGGCATGACCGGGGAGTGAGGGGCAACAGGGAGACAAGGGGCATGACCGGGGGGTGGGGGGCAACAGGAGAGAGACACGGAGCATGACCAGGGGGTGGGGGGCAACAGGAGAGAGGCACGGGGCATGAGAGGGGGGTGGGGGGTAACAGGAGAGAGACACGGGGCATGAGCGGGTGGTGGGGGCCAACATGAAAGAGACACGGGGCATGAGCGGGGGGTGGGGGCAACAGCAGGGAGACACGGGGCATGAACGGGGGTGGGGGGAACACGAGGGAGACACAGGGCATGAGAGGGGGGTGGGGGGTAACAGGAGAGAGACACAGGGCATGACCGGGGGCTGGGGGGCAACAAGAGAGAGACACGGAGCATGAGCGGGGCGCAACAGCAGGGAGACACGGGGCATGACCGGGGGGTGGGAGGTAACAGGAGAGAGACACGGGGCATGAGCGGGGGTTGGGGGGCAACAGGAGGGAGACACAGGGCATGAGGGGGTGGGGGGTAACAGGAGAGAGACACGGGGTATGAGCAGGGATGGGGGGCAACATCAGGTAGACATGTGGCATGAGCGGGAAGTGGGGGGGAACAGGGGAGACACGAGGCATGAGCGTTGGGGGAACAGAAGAGAGACACGGGGCATGAGCGGGGGTTGGGGGCAACAGCAGGGAGACACGGGGCATGACCGGGGGTGGGGGGTAACAGGAGAGAGACACGGGGCATGAGCGGGGGGTGGGGGGCAACAGCAGGGAGACACTGGGAATGACCGGGGGTGGGGGGGTAACAGGAGAGAGACACGGGGCATGAGCGGGAGAGGGGGGCAACAGCAGGGAGACATGGGGCATGACCGGGGGGTGGGGGGCAACATGAGAGAGACACGGGGCATGAGAGGGGGGTGGTGGGTAACAGGAGAGAGACACAGGGCATGAGAGGGGGTGGGGGGCAACAGCAGGGAGACACAGGGCATGAGCAGGGGGTGGGGGGAACTCGAGGGAGACACGGGGCATAAGAAGGGGGTGGGGGTTACAGGAGAGAGACACGGGGCATGAGCGGAGGGTGGGGGTAACAGCAGGGAGACACGGGGCATGAGAGGGTGGTGGGGGCAACAGCAGGGAGACACGGGACATGACCGGGGGTGGGGGGCAACAGCAGGGAGACACGGGGCATGACCGGGGTGGGGGGTAACAGGAGAGAGACATAGGGCATGAGAGGGGGTGGGCGGCAACAGCAGGGAGACACAGGGCATGACCGGGGTGGGGGGTAACAGGAGAGAGACATGGGGCATGAGCGGGGGGTGGGCGGCAACATCAGGTAGACACGGGGCATGAGCGGGAAGTGGGGGGAACAGGGGAGACACGAGGCATGAGCGGGGGCTGGGGGGAACAGAAGAGAGACACAGGGCATGAGCGGGGGTTGGGGGCAACAGCAGGGAGACACGGCCATGACCAGGGGTGGGGGGTAACAAGAGAGAGACACGGGCATGAGAGGAGGGTGGGGGGTAACAGGAGAGAGACACTGGGCATGAGCGGGGGGTGGGGGCAACAGCAGGGAGACACTGGGCATGACCGGGGGTGGGGGGTAACAGGAGAGAGACACGGGGCATAAGTGGGGATTGCGGGTAACAGGAGACAGACACGGGGCATGAGCAGGGGGTGGGGAGCAACAGCAGGGAGACACGGGGCATGAGTGGGGGGCGGGTGGAAAACAAGGGAGACATGGGGCATGAGAGGGGGGTGGGGGGTAACAGAAGAGAGACACGGGACATGAGCGGGGGTGGGGGGCAACAGGAGGGAGACACGGGGCATGACCGGGTGGTGGGGGGCAACAGGAGAGAGACACGGGGCATGACCAGGGGGTGGGGGCAACAGGAGAGAGACACGGGGCATTAGAGGGGGTTGGGGGGTAACAGGAGAGAGACATGGGGCATGAGCGGGGGGTGGGGGGCAACATGAGAGAGACACGGGGCAGGAGCGGGGTGTGGGGGGCAACAGAAAGGAGACACGGGGCATGAGCGGGGGGTGGGGGGAACACGAGGGAGACACAGGGCATGAGAGGGTGGTTGGGGTAACAGGAGAGAGACATGGGGCATGAGCAGGGGGTGGGGGGCAACAGCAGGGAGACACGGGGCATGATAGGAGGGTGGGGGGCAACAGAAGGGAGACACGGGGCATGACTGGGGGGTGGGGGGCAACAGGAGAGAGACACAGGGCATGAGAGGGGGGTGGGGGGTAACAGGAGAGAGACACGGGGCATGAGAGGGGGGTGGGGGGTAACAGGAGAGAGACACAGGGCATGAGCAGGGGTGGGGGGTAACAGGAGACAGACACGGGGCATGAGAGGGGGTTGGGGGGCAACAGCAGGGAGACACAGGGCATAAGCGGGGACGGGGGAAAACGAGGGAGACACGGGGCATGAGAGGGGGGTGGGGGGTAACAGAAGAGAGACACGGGGCATGAGCGGGTGGTGGGGGCCAACATGAAAGAGACACGGGGCATGAGCGGGGGGTGGGGGCAACAGCAGGGAGACACGGGGCATGAGCGGGGGTGGGGGGAACACGAGGGAGACACAGGGCATGAGAGGGGGGTGGGGGGTAACAGGAGAGAGACACAGGGCATGACCGGGGGCTGGGGGGCAACAAGAGAGAGACACGGAGCATGAGCGGGGCGCAACAGCAGGGAGACACGGGGCATGACCGGGGGGTGGGAGGTAACAGGAGAGAGACACGGGGCATGAGCGGGGGTTGGGGGGCAACAGGAGGGAGACACAGGGCATGAGGGGGTGGGGGGTAACAGGAGAGAGACACGGGGTATGAGCAGGGATGGGGGGCAACATCAGGTAGACATGTGGCATGAGCGGGAAGTGGGGGGGAACAGGGGAGACACGAGGCATGAGCGTTGGGGGAACAGAAGAGAGACACGGGGCATGAGCGGGGGTTGGGGGCAACAGCAGGGAGACACGGGGCATGACCGGGGGTGGGGGGTAACAGGAGAGAGACACGGGGCATGAGCGGGGGGTGGGGGGCAACAGCAGGGAGACACTGGGAATGACCGGGGGTGGGAGGGTAACAGGAGAGAGACACGGGGCATGAGCGGGAGAGGGGGGCAACAGCAGGGAGACATGGGGCATGACCGGGGGTGGGGGGCAACATGAGAGAGACACGGGGCATGAGAGGGGGGTGGTGGGTAACAGGAGAGAGACACAGGGCATGAGAGGGGGTGGGGGGCAACAGCAGGGAGACACAGGGCATGAGCAGGGGGTGGGGGGAACTCGAGGGAGACACGGGGCATAAGAAGGGGGTGGGGGTTACAGGAGAGAGACACGGGGCATGAGCGGAGGGTGGGGGTAACAGCAGGGAGACACGGGGCATGAGAGGGGGGTGGGGGCAACAGCAGGGAGACACGGGACATGACCGGGGGTGGGGGGCAACAGCAGGGAGACACGGGGCATGACCGGGGTGGGGGGTAACAGGAGAGAGACATAGGGCATGAGAGGGGGTGGGCGGCAACAGCAGGGAGACACAGGGCATGACCGGGGTGGGGGGTAACAGGAGAGAGACATGGGGCATGAGCGGGGGGTGGGCGGCAACATCAGGTAGACACGGGGCATGAGCGGGAAGTGGGGGGGAACAGGGGAGACACGAGGCATGAGCGGGGGCTGGGGGGAACAGAAGAGAGACACAGGGCATGAGCGGGGGTTGGGGGCAACAGCAGGGAGACACGGCCATGACCAGGGGTGGGGGGTAACAAGAGAGAGACACGGGCATGAGAGGAGGGTGGGGGGTAACAGGAGAGAGACACTGGGCATGAGCGGGGGGTGGGGGCAACAGCAGGGAGACACTGGGCATGACCGGGGGTGGGGGGTAACAGGAGAGAGACACGGGGCATGAGTGGGAAAGGGGGGCAACAGCAGGGAGACACGGGGCATGATCAGGGGTGGGGGGCAACAGGAGAGAGACACGGGGCATGAGAGGAGGGTGGGGGGCAACAGCAGGGAGACACGGGGCATGAGCGGGGGTGGGGGGAACACGAGGGAGACACGGGGCATGAGAGGGGGGTGCGGGGTTACAGGAGAGAGACACGGGCATGAGCGGAGGGTGGGGGGTAACAGCAGGGAGACACGGGGCATGAGAGGGGGGTGGGGGTAAAAGCAGGGAGACACGGGACATGACCGGGGGGTGGGGGGCAACAGCAGGGAGACACGGGGCATGACCGGGGTGGGAGGTAACAGGAGAGAGACATGGGGCATGAGCGGGGGTTGGGCGGCAACAGCAGGGAGACATGGGGCATGAGCGGGGGGTGGGGGGCAACAGCAGGGAGACACTGGGCATGACCGGGGGTGGGGGGGTAACAGGAGAGAGACACGGGGCATGAGCGGGAGAGGGGGGCAACAGCAGGGAGACACAGGGCATGACCGGGGGGTGGGGGGGCAACAGGAGAGAGACACGGGGCATGAGAGGAGGGTGGGGGGCAACAGCAGGGAGACACGGGGCATGAGCGGGGGGTGGGGGGAACACGAGGGAGACACAGGGCATGAGAGGGAGGTGGGGGGTTACAGGAGAGAGACACGGGCATGTGCGGAGGGTGGGGGGTAACAGCAGGGAGACACGGGGCATGAGAGGGGGGTGGGGGCAACAGCAGGGAGAAACGGGACATGACCGGGGGTTGGGGGGCAACAGCAGGGAGACACGGGGCATGACCGGGGTGGGGGGTAACAGGAGAGAGACATGGGGCATGAGCGGGAGGTGGGGGGCAACAGCAGGGAGACACGGGGCATGACCGGGGGCTGGGGGGCAACAAGAAAGACACGGAACATGAGCGGGGGCAACAGCAGGGAGACATGGCGCATGAGCGGGGGGTGGGGGGCAACAGCAGGGAGACACGGGGCATGACCGGGGGGTGGGAGGTATCAGGAGAGAGACACGGGGCATGAGCGGGGGTTGGGGGCCAACAGGAGGGATACACGGGGCATGAGAGGGGGGTGGGGGTAACAGGAGAGAGACACGGGGCATGAGCGGGGATGGGGGGCAACATCAGGTAGACACGGGGCAGGAGCGGGAAGTGGGGGGGAACAGGGGAGACACGAGGCATGAGCGGGGGGTGGGGGGAACAGAAGAGAGACACAGGGCATGAGCTGGGGTTGGGGGCAACAGCAGGGAGACACGGGGCATGACCAGGGGTGGGGGGTAACAAGAGAGAGACACGGGGCATGAGAGGGGGGTGGGGGGTAACAGGAGAGAGACACTGGGCATGAGCGGGGGGCAACAGCAGGGAGACACTGGGCATGTCCGGGGGTGGGGGGTAACAGGAGAGAGACACGGGGCATGAGCGGGAGAGGGGGGCAACAGCAGGGAGACACGGGGCATGATCGGGGGCTGGGGGGGCAACAGGAGAGAGACACGGGGCATGAGAGGAGGGTGGGGGGCAACAGCAGGGAGACACGGGGCATGAGAGGGGGTGGGGGGAACACGAGGGAGACACGGGGCATGAGAGGGGGGTGGGGGGGTTACAGGAGAGAGACACGGGCATGAGCGGAGGGTGGGGGGTAACAGCAGGAAGACACGGGGCATGAGAGGGGGGTGGGGGTAACAGCAGGGAGACACGGGAAATGACCGGGGGGTAGGGGGCAACAGCAGGGAGACACGGGGCATGACCGGGGTGGGGGGTAACAGGATAGAGACATGGGGCATGAGCGGGGGTTGGGCGGCAACAGCAGGGAGACACGGGGCATGACCGGGGGTGGGGGGCAACAGGAGAGAGACACGGGGCATGAGAGGAGGGTGGGGGGGTAACAGGATAGAGACACGGGGCATGAGCGAGGGGTGGGGGGCAACAGCAGGGAGACACTGGGCATGACCGGGGGGTGGGGGGGTAACAGGAGAGAATCACGGGCCATGAGCGGGAGAGGGGGGGCAACAGCAGGGAGACACGGGGCATGACCAGGGGGTGGGGGGCAACAGGAGAGAGACGCAGGGCATGAGAGGGGCATGGGGGGTAACAGGAGAGAGACCCGGGGCATGAGAGTGTGTGGGGGGCAACAGCAGGGAGAAACGGGGCATGAGCGGGGGGTGGGGGGAACATGAGGGAGACACGGGGCATGAGAGGCGGGTGGAGGGTAACAGGAGAGAGACACAGGGCATGAGCGAGGGGTGGGGGGCCAACAGCAGGGAGACATGGGGCATGAGAGGTGGGTGGGGGCAACAGCAGGGAGACATGGGGCATGACCAGGGGGTGGGGGGCAACAGCAGGGAGACACAGGGCATGAGCAGGGGGTGGGGGGTAACAGGGGAGAGACATGGGGCATGAAAGGAGGGTGGGGGGGTAACAGGAGAGAGACACGGGGCATGAGCGAGTGGTGGGGGGAAACAGCAGGGAGACACTGGGCATGACCGGGGTGTGGGGGGCAACAGCAGGAGACAAGGGGCATGACCGGGGGGTGGGGGGTAACAGGAGAGAGACACAGGGCATGAGCGGGGTGGGGGGCAACAGGAGAGAGACACGGGGCATTAGAGGGGGTGGGGGTAACAGGAGAGAGAAACGGGGCATGAGAGGGGGGTGGGGGGTAAAAGGAGAGAGACATGGGGCATGAGCGGGGGGTGGGGGTCAACAGCAGGGAGACATGGGGCATGACCGGGGGCTGGGGGGTAACAGGAGAGAGACACGGGGCATGAACCGGGGGTGGGGGGCAACAGGAGAGAGACACAGGGCATGAGAGGGGGTGGGGGGTAACAGAAGAGAGACACGAGGCATGAGTGGGGGGTGGGGGGCAAAGCAGGGAGACACGGGGCATGAGCGGGTGGGTGGGGGACAACAGGAGAGAGACATGGGGGCATAAGCGGGGGTGGGGGAACAGGAGAGAGACACGGGCATGAGCGGGGGTGGGGGGCAACAGCAGGGAGACACGGGGCATGACCGGGGGTGGGGGGTAACAGGAGAGAGACACGGGGCATGAGAGGGGTGGGGGGTAAAAGGAGAGAGACACGGGGCATGAGTGGGGAGTGAGGGGCAACAGCAGGAAGACACAGGGCATGACCGGGGGTGTGGGGGAACAGGAGAGAGACACGGGCATGAGAGGGGGGTGGGGGTAACAGGAGAGAGACACGGGGCATGAGAGGGGGGTGTGGGGCAACAGCAGGGAGACACGGGGCATGAGCGGGGGGTGGGGGGAACACTAGGGAGACACAGGGCATGAGAGGGGTGTGGGGGGTAACAGGGGAGAGACATGGGGCATCAGCAGGGGGTGGGTGGCAACAGCAGGGAGACACGGGGCATGACAGAGGAGTGGGGGGTAACAGGAGAGAGAAACGGGGCATGAGAGGGGGTAACAGGAGAGAGACACGTGGCATGAGCGGGGGGGTGCGGGGCAACAGCAGGGAGACATGGGGCATGACCAGGGGGTGGGGGTAACAGGAGAGAGACACGGGGCATGAGAGAGGGGTGGGGGGTAACAGGAGAGAGAAATTGGGCATGAGAGGGGCCTGGGGGGTAACAGGAGAGAGACACGGGGCATGAGCGGGGGTGGGGGGCAACAGCAGGGAGACAGTGGGCATGACCGGGGGTCGGGGGTAACAGGAGAGAGACACGGGGCATGAGTGGGGGGTGGGGGGAAACAGCAGGGAGACACGGAGCATGACCGGGGGCTGGGGGGGCAGCAGGAGAGAGACACGGGGCATGAGAGGGGGGTGGGGGTAACAGGAGAGAGACACGGGGCATGAGTGGGGAGTGAGGGGCAACAGCAGGGAGACACGGGGCATGAGCGGGGGTGGGGGGTAACAGGAGAGAGACACAGGCATGAGCGGGGGTGGGGGGCAACAGCAGGAAGACACAGGGCATGACCGGGGGTGGGGACAACAGGAGAGAGACACGGGCATGAGAGGGGGGTGGGGGGTAACAGGAGAGAGACACGGGGCATGAGAGGGTGGTGGGGGCAACAGCAGGGAGACATGGGGCATGAGCGGTGGATGGGGGGAACACTAGGGAGACGCAGGGCATGAGAGGGGTGTGGGGGGTAACAGGAGACAGACACGGGGCATGAGCGGAGGGTGGGGGGCAACAGCAAGGAGACACGGGGGATGACCGGGGGTGGGTACAACAGCAGGGAGACACGGGGCATGAGCGTGGGGTGGGGGGTAATAGGGGAGAGACACGGGGCATGAGCGGGGGGTGGGGGGCAACAGCAGGGAAACACGGGGCATGTCCGGGGGGTTGGGGGCAACAGGAGGGAGACACGGGCATGACCGGGGATGGGGGGTAACAGGAGAGAGACACAGGGCATGAGTGGGGGGTGGGGGGAAACAGCAGGGAGACACGGGGCATGACCGAGGGGTGGGGGGCAACAGGAGAGAGTCACGGGGAATGAGAGGGGGTGGGGGCTAACAGGAGAGAGACATGGGGCATGAGTGGGGAGTGAGGGGCAACAGCAGGGAGACACGGGGCATGAGCGGGGGGTAACAGGAGAGAAACACGGGGCATGAACGGGGGTGGGGGAAACAGCAGGAAGACACGGGGCATGACCGGGGGGTGGGGGGAACAGGAGAGAGACACGGGGCATGAGAGGGGGTGGGGGGTAACAGGAGAGAGACACAGGGCATGAGAGGGGGTTGCTGGGTAACAGGAGAGAGACATGGGGCATGAGCGGGGCGTGGGGGGCAACATAAGAGAGACACGGGGCATGAGCGGGGTATGGGGGCAACAGAAAGGAGACACGGGGCATGAGCAGGGGGTGGGGGGAACACGAAGGAGACACAGGGCATGAGAGGGTGGTGGGGGTAACAAGAGAGAGACATGGGGCATGAGCGGGGGGGCAACAGCAGGGAGACACGGGGCATGATAGGAGGGTGGGGGCAACAGAAGGGAGACACAGGGCATGACCGGGGGGTGGGGGGCAACAGGAGAGAGACACGGGGCATGAGAGGGGGGTGGGGGGTAACAGGAGAGAGACACGTGGCATGAGAGGGGGGTGGGGGGTAACAGGAGAGAGACACAGGGCATGAGCAGGGGTGGGGGGCAACAGCAGGGAGACACGGGGCATGACTGGGGGTGGGGGACAACAGGAGAGAGACACGGGGCATGAGAGGGGGGTGGGGGGTAACAGGAGAGAGACACAGGGCATGAGCGGGGGGGTGGGGGGTAACAGGAGACAGACACGGGGCATGAGCGGGGGGGCAACAGCAGGGAGACACAGGGCATAAGCGGGGGACGGGGGAAAAGGAGGGAGACACGGGGCATGAGAGGGGGGTGGGGGTAACAGAAGAGAGACACGGGCATGAGCGGGGGTGGGGGGCAATAGGAGTGAGACACGGGGCATGACCGGGGAGTGAGGGGCAACAGGGAGACACAGGGCATGACCGGGGGGTGGGGGGCAACAGGAGAGAGACACGGGGCATGAGAGGGGGGTGGGGGGTAACAGGAGAGAGACACGGGGCATGAGTGGGGAGTGAGGGGCAACAGCAGGGAGACACGGGGCATGAGCGGGGGTGGGGGGTAACAGGAGAGAGACACAGGGCATGAGCGGGGGTGGGGGGCAACAGCAGGAAGACACAGGGCATGACCGGGGGTGGGGGCAACAGGAGAGAGACACGGGCATGAGAGGGGGGTGGGGGGTAACAGGAGAGAGACACGGGGCATGAGAGGGTGGTGGGGGCAACAGCAGGGAGACATGGGGCATGAGCGGTGGGTGGGGGGAACACTAGGGAGACGCAGGGCATGAGAGGGGTGTGGGGGGGTAACAGGAGACAGACACGGGCATGAGCGGAGGGTGGGGGGGCAACAGCAAGGAGACACGGGGGATGACCGGGGGTGGGTACAACAGCAGGGAGACACGGGGCATGAGCGCGGGGTGGGGGGTAATAGGGGAGAGACACGGGGCATGAGCGGGGGGTGGGGGGCAACAGCAGGGAAACACGGGGCATGTCCGGGGGGTTGGGGGCAACAGGAGGGAGACACGGGGCATGACCGGGGATGGGGGGTAACAGGAGAGAGACACAGGGCATGAG